>NW_012267222.1:17423486-17423952 GCF_000151885.1 Dipodomys ordii
CGACTGGACCCAAAAAAAAAAAAAAAAAAAACTCTTGAAACATAAACTTCTGGAAACTTATTTAACTTTCCTCTAGGAGGGAAGTGTTACAAGTGCAATTATGAAGACAAAGGGATATTTAAAGTTTTGAAGTATTTTGCCAAAGTTCTCTCCCAATTCAGTCATACTGTTTGTATTCCTGTCAGCAGCTGTGTGTGCATGTGTATGTTTACTCATGTTCTTTTTGGCACTGGGTATTATTAGTGTTCATGCTTACTAATCTCAGGAGAAGAAATATATTGCTCTTATTTATATTTCATAGATTACTGTTATTATTTCTCTTAATTTATTGGTCATTTGTGTGTTGGTTTTTTTTTTGAGGAGGTTGCTGGTATTTGTCTTTGAACTCAGGACCTTGCTAGGCAGGCACTCTACCACTTAAGTCATACTCCCATGCCTTTTTGTTTTTTTTTTTTTTTTTTGGTCG
>NW_012267222.1:17424002-17424911 GCF_000151885.1 Dipodomys ordii
GAGCCACAGTGCCACTTCTGCTTTTTGAGTGGTTAATTGGAGATACGTTTCTGCCCAAGCTGGTTTAAAACATGATCCTCAGATCTCAGCCTCCTAAGTAGCTAGGATTACAGCTGTTAGCCACTGGTGGCCAGCAAAAAAATTGTTTTATAACATGTAGATCTTTCCAGGCATTCTTTTTTTTTTTTTTTTACTTAATAGTAATCATAAGCATTGTATTGCCAAGATTTACTTGTGTTTCTGTGGTTTTTGTAGGACTGCTGGACATTCCATTGTGCTTGTGACTGTACCACATTTGTCTCTTCCAGTTTTATTGATGCTCCAGGTTTTGCTTTCTTTTATATGAACACTGTCCTTAACACTGTCCTTACTCCTCTATGGTATTTCTTCCACATGTCCCACATTCTCTTGGGAATTTAATTTGGAATAGAATCAGTCTCTAACCATATAAATTTTACTTGTATCAGTAGTAGTATATCAGAGATTGTATGGATTCATACCCTTTCTCAATACACAACAATATCCTTTTTTTTTTTTCTTTATATCTAGCCCTCCTAGGTATTTTGTTTTGGGCTGTTTTTGAGGTTTAAATTGAGGATATTGTGTTTCCAGATGAGCAATCCACTACCTGTGCTATGCTATTCGCCTTTTTTTTGGTTGAGGTATTTTTTGGATAGTGTCTTGGAATTTTTGCCTGGGGCCAGTTTTAGGCTACAGTTTTTCTACTTAAAGCTTCTTATGTAGTTGGGATTGTAGGCATAAGCTACCATCTTATTTGAGGGTGAGGTATCTTGCTAACTGCCTGGGCAAGTCTTTTTTTTTTTTTTTTTTTGTTGGTCATGGGCTTGAACTCTGGGCCTGGGGGCTGTCCTTCAGCTCAAGGCTAGCGCTCTACCACTTGAGCTACAG
>NW_012267222.1:17425211-17437337 GCF_000151885.1 Dipodomys ordii
TGGTCATGGGCTTGAACTCTGGGCCTGGGGGCTGTCCTTCAGCTCAAGGCTAGCGCTCTACCACTTGAGCTACAGTGCCAATTCCGGTTTTCTGGTGGTTTATTGGAGATAGGAGTCTCACAGTCTTTCCTGCCCGGGCTGGCTTTGAACCGTGATCCTCAGATCTCAGCATCCTGAGTAGCTAGGATTACAGGCGTGAGCCACCAGCGCCCGGTTGTGGGCAAGCCTTGAATCTGAATCCTCTCTATCCCTTTTTCTTCTTCTTCCCTCCTTCCCCCACTTCTTCAATAGCTGTGATTGCAACTGTATGTCACTGTGCCTGGTTAGCCATCATCACTTGATATTAATTTTGTTTTTGGAGAGAGGAGATAGTACTGTAGTTTAACTCAGGGCTTTGAACTTGCTAAATAGATACTCTACCACTTGAACCCTCCACCAGGTACAATACCTTTCTTAATATGTTCAAAGTTATTAGTTCTTAAACTTTATTGTGCATAAATATTCCTGAGGAGGGCTGGGAAGGTGGCTCAGTGGTATAGTGCTTGCCTCGCATGCATGAGGCCCTGGGTTCAATTCCTCAGCACCACATAAGCAGAAAAAGCTGGAAGTGGCGCTGTGGCTCAAGTGATAGAGCATTAGGCTTGAGCTGAAGAGCTGAGGGCCCAGGCCCAGAGTTCAGGCCCCACGACACACACACACACACACACACACGGACGCAAGCACAGACAAACACACACACACACACTCACTCTCACTCACAATCTTCCTGAATAGCTTGTTGAAAATGTAGATTTTGGGGCTGGGTGGTAAAGCCCTGGGCAGGGTGCTTGCTTGATGTAGGTGATCTTGGATTTGATCTCTGGTACTTCAAAAAGCGAAACACAGTGGCTGGGAATGTGGCTCAGTGGTAGAGTGCTTGCCAAGCATGCATGAAGCCCTGGGTTTAATTACTCAGCACTACTGCAGAATAAGCCGGAGGCGGCACTATGGCTTAATTGGTAGTGTGCTTGCCTTGAGCTGAAGAGGTGAGGGACAGCACCCAGGCCCAGAGTTCAAGCCCCACGATGCTTAAAAAAACCAAAAAAACAAAATGCAGACTCCTGGTTAGCTTGATATTCCTTCCCTTAATATTTGCTCATGTAAGTTTCTGATAATTTTCTAGAGGTCATTTTGGAAAAATGTTTGGTTATTCATTAGATTATTTCAGTGGTGAATGTGGAAGCTCATGCCTATAATGTCAGCACCAGGAAGCTGGGTTACATAGCTAGCCTGAGTTACATAGCAAAGACATTCTCTCAAAATAAATAAGTAAAAGCATTATTTCAGCAGATCCTCAGATTCATGATATACTTTGTTCTACTTCATAATATTTTAAGATGGTATACTTTCACAAATCCAAACTACCTGTGAAATTCATGGAAAATAATACTTTTGTGACTTAAAAAGATGGTTATGAAACTCATTAATATTTACCTACTCTTAAATGCAAAATTTTATCTTGGCAGGAGAGGAAATAAAAATTGAGTAGAAATGTTGGTGACCTACTTAAGCAAGGGAAGACAACACTTCAGTGAGCATATACCCACAATGTCTCCTTTGACTAGAGGGCCAAATTGTCACACCACACTGGCCAGCTCCTATCCGAATGCACGTTATTCAGGGAAGTTTTGAAGCTCACAACTTAGTCCTTCTTGCTTAAACTTGTCCAAAGAAGAGGGAAGAATACTGTACTTTGGAGAGGAGTTCTTAGGCCTCCTGTAATGATGATAATGCTTTTGGCATTGAAAAAAATAACTATAGTTAAAGCTTGTATGGACATGCAGCCTGTTTGTCCTAACTGGTTGAACAATCTTCAAGTAGTCCTTCTCATTCTGTCTCTAAACATGAGACTTTTAAGTTTTCACCTTAAGCTTTTTTGCTATGATTTAAGAAAGCAGAGGATAGTTTATTTACTTTGTTATTGGCTCTCCTACTTGGGTACCATTTCTTTTGAGTAATGTACAAAGCATCCTTACTTATAGTTGCCCAACTTTTATGGCTAGACATACCATTGGTGCACACCAAAGGAACTTAATAAAATATATTCTAATCTGTAAAAGAAAACAAATTATATCTTCAAATGTTCTCCAGAGAACAGTGACCTGACTCACTGCTTAGAGAAGAAATTAACATGTGCTTTGAACATGTTAGCAGGTAGGATTTTATATTGAAGGGCTGGGGAGAGCATGTGCTTGACATGACATCACAAGTGAAGGGGTAATGGAGCTGCAGTGCTGGTTTGCAACATTTGATGTTAGGATGTTCTTGATACATTTTCCCGTAATTACAGTTGTGTCACATAGGTATGTCTGTGTGTCAGTTAGTCTTTTTGATGTAGTTCAATAGGTTTACTTTTAAAAGAAATTCTTTCTTTGGAATTAGGAGTTAAGGAATTGTTTATGGCTTACCATTTAGTGTTGAGTCTTGTTCATCAGCCTCCTCCTCAGTGATGGAGCATGTAATACCCAGCTCCTGTTAACTCTGCATATTCAGTGCAAAAGTCCTTCGCACAGTGAGTGGATACAGCCATGTACCTGTGTAGTATGTGGAAACTGTTCTTGAGACCTGTGACATTTGAAATAATAATTATTTCCAAGGATTGGGGTTATCAAAGATGTTTTAAAAGTATTCAATTTGGCAGATAGAGAAACATATCCTGCTTTTCAATGTAATATGGTGTGTGTGTGTGTGTGTGTGTGTGTATCTATGTATCTTGTGTCTATATTTGAGAAGATGGAGGCATCTGGCATAACTGAACTGAAACTATAGCTTATTAAGAGTGTCTTCCACAGCTGGAAGCAGAGAGCAGCCTTCATTAGTTCTACATGCCTTAGCATCTCACAAGCAAATTATACTGTTTGAGTTATTGGGTCTCCCCTATTGGGTGTTACTGGTTTTATTAACTCACTGTGAAAGAAAACCATTGGCTATTGCATTATATTTCATGCTTTGTCCATTTTGAAAATGATCCTGATGTTGTTACCTCCTATCACTTCTCCCTTCTCAAGCCTATTTCATTTAAGCCATTTCCAGGTGTTATTAGGGTTACATGAGAGGTTTTTCATATTTGTTGAACTAAATGATTTTTCTCAGCACCACTTCAGTCTGAATTTCTGGGTCTTTCTTCAGTCTGTCCTTTTTTGAACAACAAGCACTGGAGAGCATGAGTAACCTTTTTGCCTTGTCTCTTTCACTTAGAACACACTGCTGCAGCAGCTGGGAGTTGCTCCCTTTTCTGAGGGCCCTTGGCCCCTTTACATTCACCCGCAAGGCCTCTCTGTGCTTTCACGCCTCCTGCTCATCTGGCAACATAAAGCTGGCACGCAAGGTGACCCTGATGTCCCCGAATGCCTTAAAGTTTGGGACAGGTAAGATAATTCCAAGGGAGGAGATGTTTTTACTGTTTTTGTTTGTTGGACTTTTTATAGTTCACTTACAATTTTGAGATGTTTTTACAATGATGTATTCAGAGTAGAAGTGGGGGAGAAATGATGGGAAGATGCTTTTCTAAAAAGAAGTGTAGGGCTGGGAAGGTGGCTTAGTGGTAGAGTGCTTGCCTTGTACTCATGAAGCCCTGGGTTCGATTCCTCAGGACCACATAAGCAAAAAGAAAAAAGCCGGAAGTGGTGCTGTGGCTCAAGTGGTAGAGCGCTAGCCTTGAGCTGAAGAGCTGAGGGACAGCACCCAAGCCCAGAGTTCAGGCCTCACGACTGGACCAAAAAAATAAAAAAATAAATAAAAAATAAAAAGAAGTGTAACAACTGTTGTCTGGAAACAGAATTTTCTTGTAGCTATGGGGGATTTAGTTATAATGTTTTCTTTTTTCTGTTTGTTGGTTTTTGTGGTTTTTTTTTTGGGTCCAGTCGTGGGGCCTGAACTCTGGGCCTGGGTGCTGTCCCTCAGGTCTTCAGCTCAAGGCCAATGCTCTACCACTTGAGCCACAGTGCCACTTCCGGCTTTTTTCTTTATGTGGTGCTGAGGAATCGAACCCAGGGCCTCAGGCATGCAAGGCAAGTTCTCTACCACTGAGCCACCTTCCCAGCCTGTTTTTTTTTTTTTTTTTTTGCCAGTTCCAGGGGGCTTGAAATTCAGTGGTATATGCTCTACCATTTGAGCTACACCTCCAGTCCAGCTTTCTGTTGTTTGTTTGAAGTTGGAGCCTTGCAGACTTGTCTCCCTGAGCTAGCTTTCATCGCAGTCCTAGCATTATAGGCTGTCCAGCCAATGGTGCCTTGCTGGTGCTGGTTATGATTATTAAACAGTCAGAATCTTGATCATAACCAATTTCATCGTGACCTGGTTTTTGAAAAAGAGGCAGCAGGAAAGCTAGCTCTGCTTTCATCATGAAACCACTGAGAGTGACTTACTGTCTCTTTTGGATAAATTTTAAAGAACTTGTTTCCTTGGGGGAAGTTCAGATTAATCATCTAAATCCTCCTTAGATGGACCTGTATTTGCCATTTTTGTTTACATGGTTAGGAGTCTTCAAAGCAGTTTGTTTTCTAAAAGGCTTTGGTTTTCTAGTCCTCATTTTAGGATCAAATAGCTCTAATGTTGGATTTGAGAAATCGTAAACCTCCTCGAATGCCAGAGGCCCATTGTGTTTTCTGGTGGAATATTGCAACAAGGCTGGGAACTGGGGATGGTGGGGTGCTGTGAGGGAAGGTTGCCCTTATTAAAACACAAATCTCCTAATAGCCAAAGGCAGTGAAAACAGCTGGCTGTGCTCATTCCTTTATTTATTTATTACTTTATTTATTTATTTTTATAAAAGCTTCGGATGAGTTCTTGAAAGTTAAATTTTATGTTACTTTTGAACCTAATTTACTATTTAAAAAAAATACAAAGGTCTTCAATCCCTGATGTCTGGTTATGAATACAATGCATCTTAATCAATGTCACGTCACCTTTTCCATCATTCTCCCCCATCTTTTCTCATCCCATCCTTACCCTAAAGTTATGTAGTTCAGTTTTTTTTTTTTTTTTTTTTTTTGGGTCCGGTCGTGGGGCCTGAACTCTGGGCCTGGGCGCTGTCCCTCAGCTCTTCAGCTCAAGGCTAGCACTCTACCACTTGAGCCACAGTGCCACTTCCAGCTTTTTTTTTTTTCTGCTTATGTGGTGCTGAGGAATTGAACCCAGGGCCTCATGCATGCAAGGCAAGCGCTCTACCACTGAGCCACCTTCCCAGCCCTGTAGTTCAGTTTTTATATAATGTAGATTGAATGTAATGACTGCATTTGCTCACCTTCCTCCCTCCATATGTATGCCCTCCCCTTTTTGTTGAACATGTTTCAACTTCCTGGTATTTATTTTGTTGTATGTTTTGTTAGTTGTTAGTGGTGTTACATATATCATTGGACTCCTCCCCTACGTATACCATCCTTTAGTCAATTTGTTTGTGTATATATGCATATAACCCTATATATGTTATCATGTATGTATTTTAGATCTAACTTCCAAATAGAAGAGAAAAACATGCACTGTTTGTGTCTCTGAGCCTGACTTCACCTAACATAGGTTTACACATTTCCCTGCAAATGACATACTATTCTTTTAGATTGATGAGTAAAATTCCATATATATAAATATGTACTAACTTAAGTCATGTCATGATTCTGTTAGAATTATAATTAACTTAGAGAATCTGGGGCTGAGGGTGTGCTCAGTGGTAGGTACTACTAGGTTCAATATCTAGGACTCTGGAGGTTAATTGGAAATAAGAGTCTCACAAACTTGCTCCTGGGCTTGAACTCAGGGCCTGGACATTGTCCCTGAGCTGCTTTTGCTCCAGGCTAGCATTCTACCACTTGAGCCATGGCACTACTTCCAGCTTTTTCTGTTTATGTGATGCTGTGGAATCAAACCCAGGGCTTCATGCACATGAGACAAACACTATACCACTGAACCACATTCCAGCCTCTTCAGCTGGCTTTGAACTGTAATCCTCAGATCTCAATCTCCTGACTACGTAGATGTAAGCCACAGGCACCCAGCTAATTGACTTGGCTTTGCTTGCCCAGGTTTACTGAGTACACAGCCACAGGACTACCTTCCTTGGGGAGTCTGTAGTTCTTCCTTTTGTCTCCAGTGGCAAGTGGGCACTGACAGAAACTGCTGTGGCCATAGTTGAGAGAATTGGCTTTTTTTGTAGTCAGAACTTACTTTGTGTCTTGTCTTTTCATGCCTAGGTAGAAGATGTTCAACCCTTCCTTCCGATACTGCACATTGTAACCGTGGCAGACTTATGCTGTTTTCCCACAACACCTGTCCCTCTTCTTTGTGCTAGGTTTTTGTCTACAATGAAGCAGAATGCCCTACAAGGGGTAGTGCCCAGTGAGACAGAAGATCTGAATGTAGAACACCTGCAGCTGCTACTCCTCATTTTCCACAACTTTTCTGAGAAAGGCCGGCAGGCCATTTTGACCCTCTTTGTCCAGAATATCCAGGAGCTGAGCGTCAACATGGAAGCACAGATGCGCTCTGTGCCTCTCATCCTAGCACGCCTCCTTTTGATCTTTGATTATCTGCTTCATCAGTACTCCAAAGCACCCGTTTATCTGTTTGAGCAGGTACAGATCCTCACATTCTCTTTGCCTCACTATTATTAAGAGCTTTGGTGTCCACGCACAGAATTACTAGCTACCTTTGTGTAATTTTAGTTGTTGGTTTTGGGAGGATTAAAAAAGCCCCTATATGCATATGTGCTCTGCACTTTATGCTTAGCCTGAAGTGATCAGTGTAGATTCCTTGAGTATGAGGGTTAGGATTGGAGGATAAGCTCTGTTCACAGGTGTTCTTTGGGATTGCCCTTCTTTGTATGATCTAGTAGTGCCTTGAGCATTGGCCTTAATGGGTGTTTGCCAGTGGTTGAAGGATTATCAAGTGGTAAATTCTATATTTCGGTAAAATCCTTTGTAAGGATCCAAAATGAGGATTAGAGGGTTAGTTAAGGGTTATTATGTTCTGTATTTATTCCCTTTATGTCTTGCAAAAACTGGTTT
The DNA here is from genome assembly GCF_000151885.1 of Dipodomys ordii. Classification (NCBI taxonomy): domain Eukaryota; kingdom Metazoa; phylum Chordata; class Mammalia; order Rodentia; family Heteromyidae; genus Dipodomys; species Dipodomys ordii. The sequence goes on from NW_012267222.1 coordinate 17,432,252, forward strand.
CTAAAACAAGCCACAAAAAAAGTCTTGAAAATTACATTTTGTTTTATGATATACTGATATATAATGTTCAGTGTGAGAGCAGAATGATGACTGATGTGTCCTTAATTCAAGTGTTCGTATTTTCAAAGGTGCAGCATAACCTCCTCAGTCCTCCTTTTGGATGGGCAAATGGATCCCAGGACAGTAACAGCCGCAGAGCAGCTACCCCTCTGTATCATGGATTCAAGGAAGTAGAAGAAAACTGGTCTAAGCATTTCTCATCAGGTTAATAAAAATCTGACTTACTGAATCTTGTGGGTAGAGTCCATTTTGAAGTTGGGAGATTCCCAGAGAATCTGGCCATTTACTTTGGTATCCCTCCTACATATCTCAACAGTTTTAGAAGTTGACTTCCATGCATGCCACACTTGTGTTTTAAAACACTGAGATGCAGGAATTAGGATGTACATAGTATAGATTGCTGTCACTTTCAAATACGATTTTCCTCATTTGCCCTCAGGGATTAGTATCTTCCCACAAGCTAAATTTCCCTTTGTGTCTTGATGATAATACATGCCAAAAGCCATGGGAACTTGGTATGCGCTGCAGTGTTTCTCTCACATAGCGGTTGTCTATTATTAGTTAAAATTTTTTTATTGTTATTTTAAAGGTAATATACAGAGGGGTTGCAGTTACATAAATCTGGTAAAGAGTCTATGTCTTTTTGGACAATGTAGCAGTTGTCTATTATTTTGATGAGCTTTTCTGGCTCATCTGGAGGGTTTATCAGGTTATTAGGTATTATGCAGCCTTAGTATGAGTTTGTTTCTTATTGGTATTTGGTATTGAACATTATATAAATTTAATATATTTAATGATACAATTTAGTTCACTACATTTGTTGTAGAGCAACTCAGTTAGCTTGTGGAGCAATGGTTTTTACTGGAGTGATATTGCTTCACTCTAGGAAACATTTGCTAGTGTCTTGGACATATTTTTGGTTGTTAAAAATGTGGAGGTTTGCTATAGTTTGCTATATGCTAGAAGCCGGCCTTACTGTTAAACCTATTGTTCAAGGGCAGCCTCTTTTTTTTTGGTTGGTCATGGACCTGAACTCTGGGCCTGGGGCACTGTCTCTCAGCTCTTCAACTCAAGGCTAGCGCTCTACAACTTGAGCCACAGCGCCACTTCGGCATTTTCTGCTTATGTAGTGCTGAGGAATTGAACCCAGGGCCTCATGCATGCAAGGCAAGCACTATACCACTGAGCTACCTTCCCAGCCCAAGGGCAGCATATTATACCAAAGAATTAGCTGTCCCCAAGTTTCAGCAGTGCCAGGGCTGAGCAAACTTGCTCTGAAGTGGTCTTTTAGATTTTATACTTGTCCAATTTATGAGTGAAACCATTAATTTAACACACCTAATATTTTTTAGATGCTGTCCCTCAACCCAGATTCTACTGTGTCTTGTCCCCAGAAGCCTCAGAGGATGATTTGAACCGTCTTGATTCTGTGGTAACAGGAATTCTCTTTCTGTCTTAACCTCTTTTCTTTCGTGAAGTAGTCTTTATATCTCAGCTAGGACTACAGCTCAGACATATTAAAGGAAAGACTTAAATTTTATTTGAGACAGCATCTCACTCTAAGTCTAGGCTGGCCTCGAACTAGTGACTTTTCTCCCTCAATCTCTTTGAATGCTGGGATTATAGGTATATACCACCGTGCTTGACTACAAGTACTTTTTGTGTTGAGGCAGTTTGATAATTGTTAGGATTTGAACTTCTAGCAAAAGGGAATTTTTTTTTAAAGATTTACTTGCTGCTCTTCAGTTTATCACCTTGGACATTGTCTTTGTTTGCATGTCCTGTGCAAATATTTTAGTGGACGGAAATGGTTGTCTTACTCTCTTGCCCTAAAGCCTTGCAATTATATGTGCACAGCAGTTCAGTTCACAGAGTGAGGCCCTAGCATTGGAAGTTACTATAAAAATCAGTAAGGAAAATTTGTTGGGATGTTTTGTCAGTCATCAAGTTGAGTGATAGTGTAGGAGTAGAAGTAAAACAGATGTATAATGATTGTTTTTCTCTCTTGATATCAGGCATGTGACGTTCTTTTCTCCAAGCTTGTTAAGTATGATGAGCTTTATACTGCCCTAACAGCCTTGCTTGCAGCTGGGTCCCAGCTTGATACTGTAAGGAGGAAGGAAAATAAGAATGTGACAGCTCTGGTAAGACCATGGAAGCTGGAAGAGGATTTGAACTCTGTTTGATAAGTGATAAATGTTTCTATGGAAGCCTGGGAAATGACTTAGGCTGTTTGATTACTCATTGTTTGTACCAGAAACTAGTTTATTAAATAATCTTTGTAACAAGGACTGTAAACTCAGTATTTCAAAAATATGGTGTGTCAGCTAGGCACCAGTGGCTCATACCTTAATTCTGGTTACTCAGGAAGCTGAGATCTGACTATCCTGGTTCCATGCCAGTTTGGGCAGAAAAAGTCCATGAGACTCCATTTCCAATTAGCCAAAAACCCAGGCTGGAGGTATAGCCCATGTGATGGTAGAGTGCTAGTGCCAGCTTTGAACAAGAAAGGCTCTGAGTTCAAGCCCAACAAAAGGAAACATGGTATGTTTATTGTAGAGATACTTTTGTCTTTTTTTGGGAGAAGGGGGTGGAACTGGAGTTTGAACTCAGAGCTTTTTACTTATAAGTGATCTACCACTTGAGCCACAACTTCTTTTTTTCATTCTTTTAGCTAACATTGGGAGAAATGTGACTTTTAACCGTCACAGCCTGCTGAAATGCTGTGTTTTTCTATGTTTCTATGAATGTGTCTGTACTTCCAGAAGCTATAATGTAATTCTAAGTCTCACAGGGAATTGGTAAATTATTGACCTGTCAAGCAGACGTCCTGCTTTGGCTTATTGGTAAAAATATTGGGGTGCATCCTTTTGGTGTGTGAGATATGCTGAATATTGTGATCTGTGTTTATTTTCTTATTATCAGATATACTCTTTAAAATATCTGGAGAACAAACTTGAATTCTAAGTCAAAATCTTAATATGGAATCTACACAATTCTGCTTTAAAAATTGTATTTAGAGTGTTCGCTTCGGCAACACATATACTAAAATTGGAATGATACAGAGAAGATTAGCATGGCCCCTGCGCAAATTCGTGAAGTGTTCCATATTTTTTTTTAAAAAAAGAGCAGTTCTTACTGCTCTTCTTGAGGCAGTGCCATGTTCTGCTTTCAATGACTGACTGACTCCATTTGCTTCCTCCAGGAGGCCTGTGCTCTTCAGTACTATTTCTTGATACTGTGGAGGATCCTAGGAATTTTGCCACCTTCAAAGACTTACATGAACCAGCTGGCCATGAACTCACCTGAGATGAGTGAATGTGACATCTTACACACACTACGCTGGTCATCCCGCCTCCGTATCAGCTCCTATGTCAATTGGATAAAGGTAGCAAACTAAACTTGATGTCAGTTTTATATGTAGCCAATTTGCTCTCTACTTATGGAATCTTTTAATGAGAGCTTTGGACTCTTATCTTTCCTGAGCATTTATTCTTTCTGCCTAAATAGGATCACCTCATCAAACAGGGAATGAAGGCTGAACATGCTGGCTCTCTCATAGAACTGGCGTCTACCAAGTGTAGCTCAGTGAAATATGATGTTGAAATTGTTGAGGAATACTTCGCTCGACAGGTGTGATAATGTTGGGACGGTAATGATGGAACTTGGTTGCTATAATAGCCTTCTGTCACAACTAATTGATATCCTGGGTATTTTTTTAAAAAGATCTCGTCATTCTGTAGCATCGACTGTACCACCATCTTGCAGCTCCATGAACTTCCTAGTCTGCAATCCATCTACACCCTCGATGCTGCTATCTCCAAGGTTCAGGTCTCTTTGGATGAACACTTTTCAAAGATGGCTGCAGAGACGGATCCACATAAGTCATCTGAGATCACAAAGAATCTCCTTCCAGCCACACTCCAACTCATTGACACCTATGCATCGTTCACTAGGTGTGATTAATTGCCTTCTGCAGTGTATAAGTAGTGCTCACTCTGAGCAGATGCCCAAGGGATGTAGTGATTTACTTCTTTCCTTCTTACCACTTAGGTTACCCCTCACCTTGGTGTATGCTTTCTTCTCATATGAGGTGGTACCTGATAAGGACTTTTTCATTTAGCTAATGAGGAAATTTTTTAATTTTTATAATTCCTTGTGATATTTTTTTCCTAGAATTTTATTGTTGAGAATAGGTATATAATTTTTCTTTTTGCCAGTTCTGGGTTTGAACTCTGGGCCTGGACACTGTCCCTCAGCTCTTCAGCTCAATGCTAGCACTCTACCACTTGAGTCACAGCACCACTTCTGGCTTTTTATGCTTATGTGGTACTGAGGAATTGAACCCAGGACCTCATGCATGCAAAGCAAGCACTCTACCACTAAGCCAGCTTCCCAGCCCTAATTTTTTTTTGGGGGGGGGGGTGGTCCGGTCATGGGGCCTGAACTCTGGGCCTGAGTGCTGTCCCTCAGCTCTTCAGCTCAAGGCTAGTGCTCTACCATTTGAGCCACAGCTCCACTTCCCGCTTTTTTCTTTTTGTTTATGTGGTGCTAAGGAATCGAACCCAGGGCCTCAGGCACACAAGGCAAGTGCTCTACCACTGAGCCACCTTCCCAGCCCGGGATATAATTTTTCTAAACAGTCTTTCCTGTTATTGGCTTGAGATTAAATGGTCTTAAAATTTCACGACATGTAGAGTGAAAAACAATTTAATGAGTTAGAGATTATTTTGAAATTTTGCTGTTTAGGGAACATTGCAAATTACATTTTCTATAGAATTTGGTGTGAAAATATTTAAAAACATTTAAGTGATATTTAAAAACACCACTCTCATTTAGCCAAGGTTTGTACTTATTGAGCTCATTTATTTAATCTGGTCCCTGTAGGATTTCTGTTCAGTTATGTTTACATAAATTTTATGTTTACGCCAGGCGCTGGTGGCTCACACCTGTAATCCTAGCTACTCAGGAGGCTGAGATCTGAGGATCGCGGTTCAAAGCCAGCCCGGGCAGGAGAGACCGTGAG
>NW_012267222.1:17440747-17446494 GCF_000151885.1 Dipodomys ordii
CAGCGCCACTTCTGGCTTTTTTCTTTTTGCTTATGTGGTGCTGAGGAATCGAACCCAGGGCCTCAGGCATGCAAGGCAAGCACTCTACCACTGAGCCATCTTCCCAGCCCCTGTACTGGTATTTGTTGTATATTGGAATTGATATTGGATATTTGTTGTATTTAACCGTTAACTTTGGGCAGAAATTTGTGAACTGCCTAATTCCCCCATGTGTTGTACCTCCCAGACCAATAACTAATTGTGTACCCTTCCCAGGGCCAGTAACAGGGCTAATAACTAACTGTTGTACTCAGCAGGTCTTAGTTTAACTCAATTTTTTTTCCTATTGGAGAATTTCATCTAGGATGTGTAATATATCTGTTCACATCTGATTTGCTTCCTTTCAGCGCAATGCCTTTGCCAATGATACCATCCCTTCTGAGAGTTACATCAGTGCTGTGCAAGCTGCTCACTTGGGAACTCTTTGTGGCCAGAGTCTGCCTCTGGCTGCTTCCTTGAAGCATACTCTCCTCTCACTGGTTAGGCTGACTGGAGACCTGATTGTGTGAGTACCCAGCCCCTAGCCCTGAGTGCTCTTTGTATCAGTTTTCTTAAAGGAAGACACTGAGAGTTTTTGTAACTATACCATGATGTTTCTCTTGTGTCCTCTTTCAGCCAAGAGAACCTGTTACTCCAAAGAATAAACACTTACCTAGAAATCTTTGGTCTGAAGGGCCTAAGAGTATCAGCTCTTCTCTTTCTTTTTCAGAAAAGGCCAACTTGCTTTATACCAGTATTATGATTTGTAGGTGTTTGGGCTTATATTTTACAGAGATTGCTTGATAATGTTTCTTTCTCCAGAATCATTGCAGTACTTAGTCTTTGTCATCATAAGGAGTAGGGCAGGCCACCAGTGAGACTATTTGTCTTTTTTTTTTTATGCCAGTATTAGGCTTTGAACTCAGCCTTATGCCCTCATTTGGTTTTCTCACTCAAGGCTGTTGCTCTACCACTTGAGCCACACTGCCAGTTCTGGCTTTTTGGTGATTTGGATCTATGAGCTTCATGAGCTTTTCTGTCCAGGCTGGCTTTGAAATGAGAGCCTCAGATCTCAGGTTCCTTTATGGGCATGAACTACCAGCAGCTAGCTCAGATTCCTCCCTAGGGAGGATTACTTAGTTTTTAGTTAGTGTTCTCTCTCTCTGTCTGTTTCTATTTTTGAATATTACAAAATACAGCTCATTTATTTGACATAGTAAATGTATCTTTCACGTGGAAATTATTTTTGCCTCTGATATAATGGTGAAAAAAACTCAGAATTACATGCTTATATTACACTGAAAGCAGCCATCAAGGGAAGAAAGTGAATAAAAACTCTCCTCAGTTAATAATTGAATTACCCAAACCCTGCCTTGTATCACTTTGGGTGAGTTTGTTCACTAACTTGGTCTGTCACTTTGGGTGAGTTTGTTCACTAACTTGGTCTGTCTCTCTGCTCAAGGTGGGCAGATGAGATGAACCCACCACAGGTCATTCGGACCCTGCTACCCCTTCTTTTGGAGTCCAGCACTGAGAGTGTTGCTGAGATCAGTAGCAACTCCCTGGAACGCATCCTAGGCCCTGCAGAATCTGATGAGTTCCTGGCTCGTGTTTATGAGAAGCTGATCACTGGTTGCTACAACATTCTGGCCAATCATGCAGACCCCAACAGGTGAGCTGAAGGAGGAAAGCAGTCAGGTTCCTGTGCCCTGTTGATATGAGATGAATGTATCAGCACAGCTACATTCACCCTAGCTGGATACTGTGCTGTTAAAGTGGAAACTCTGCTTTGTGTACCTTACCCCTTCTATCGTTCTTCTTTGTCCTTTCTCACCTCCTCTTAAAGAATTTCAACATATTTCATTGTTTTATTTTTTTCATGCCTATTAAAGTACTAGGGTCATGTTCGTTCTCATTCAGTCTCTCTGTCTGTCACCTTCTCCCCTCCTGCTGACACCCACCTTCAGCAGACCCTGTTTTTTTTAAAGTTTTTTCATTTTTTTATTATAAAGTTGATGTACTGAGGGGTTATAGTTACATAAGTCAGGTAATAAGTATATTTTGTTTGGACAATATGTCCCGTGCCATGTTTTTTTTTTTTTTTTTATTCATTTCATGTTTATAAGGATCTTGTCAGGTTTACCAGGTTGAAAACAGTAAATTCATAATCAACACTTAAAAGACAAACTTCCCTCAAGTCTTTGTTTTTCATTCTGCTACCTACATTTAGGCTTACCCTTTCATCTACAATAGCCATATTTCATTTCATGAGATCTGAACTATATATAGAATTATGTATTAATGTATTTTTTAATGTTTTTATTGTAAAAATACTGTACATAATGTATTTCTTTATATAAGAAATTTAAAACAATTTAGCCATGAAGAAATGATTTGTCCCAGATTATCCCCTCAAGAAAAGCAACCCTCAGGGCTGGGAAGGTGGCTCAGTGGTAGAGCACTTGCCTTGCATGCATGAGGCCCTGGGTTCGATTTCTCAGCACCACATAAGCAAAAAGAAAAAAGCCGGAAATGGCGCTGTGGCTCAAGTGGTAGAGTGCTAGCCTTGAGCTGAAGAGCTGAGGGACAGCTCCCAGGCCCAGAGTTGAGGCCCCACGACTGAACCCCCCCAAAAAAAAAGCAACCCTCAAATCACTGGCTGGTATGAATTAGGGCTCTGAAGTTCAGATGCCTTTCCTATTTAATTTCCTAGAAAGAGGGTAGTAAAATAAGTTGTGTTGTTGTTCATTCATGAAACATTGATTTGACATTTAATATGTGCTGTTAGACTTTATACTCAGCTTTGACAGAACAAACTGGACATTGCCCTTAAGGTCTAGTTGTAAATGAACTTTGAGTTTTAAAAGTCAATGTGAGGAAGACATAAACATGTCTTACTATTGGTGGCTAATTTTTCTTTGACCCTCAGTGGACTGGATGAGTCTATCTTGGAGGAATGTCTTCAATATTTGGAAAAGCAATTAGAAAGTAGCCAGGCCCGTAAAGCCATGGAAGAATTCTTCTCAGACAGGTGAGTGGTATCTGGCTTTATTCAGTGTGACCACTGAATCCTCCTGAAGCAGGGAGCTGTATGTGTTGACTCAGGTGTCCTTCTCAGGGACTGAGGAAGGTCTGCATGGATGCCTGTCCCTTGGAGAGGGCTTAAGTTAATTTCTGACTTCTTGAGGTTGTTGATGAGAGGGGTTGGATTTCAGGACCACCTGTGGTTCTGAAATGGTCACAGTGGCCATTTCTCCCAAAGGAGATGAGATTGTGAAGAAATAGAAATGGGTTCCTTTTATGTGAAGCTTAATGTGATTCTTCCATTTCCCCCTCCTGCCTTGCAGTGGCGAACTTGTGCAGATCATGATGGCCACAGCCAATGAGAACCTTTCTGCTAAATTCTGTAACCGAGTCTTGAAATTCTTCACCAAACTCTTCCAGCTGAGTGAGTGACAGCTTTTAGTAATCTTCTTAGGGGAACTTTGATGTCCAGCTAATGCTGTTCCTATCTTCTGCCTGAGTTTAACTGCAGCATGAAAATGCTAACAAGTGGAGAGAATCCCTCAGAGAAAGTTTGGAAGGAACTTGACATTCTTGAGGCCTTTCCTTCTTTTCTGGCTTTTGGTGTGCCCTGTTCTTGCTTTCCCCTAGTCCTTCTTCCTTGACTGTAGGTTTTGGTCTATTCCTAGCTGAGAAGAGCCCTAACCCGAGCCTTCTGCATCTCTGTGGCTCATTGGCACAACTGGCTTGTGTGGAGCCTGTGCGTTTGCAGGCCTGGCTCACCCGGATGACTACATCACCCCCAAAAGATTCTGATCAGCTGGATATAATTCAGGAGAACCGGCAGCTGTTGCAGTTACTGACCACGTACATTGTTCGGGAAAACAGGTAGAGCAATTACATGCATGTCTGTTGTCTATAACATTCTCATGTAGAGCATCTACAGCTAGCTTTCCTTTAGGCACTATACTTAACATTTGCAGTGTTTTCATGGTTTCTTTTTCCCTTACCAGGAATCTAGTGTAGCTTCTTGTTTGTTTCCCATGGAGGGACTGGGAAGGTAACTCAGCAGTAGAGTGATTGCCTTGCATGCATGAGGCCCTGGGCTCGATTCCTCAGCACCACATACGCAGAAAAAAAAAAAAAGGCCAGACTTTCCCATGGAAAGTCTTCTGGTATAACCTAGTCTACCACTTACAACTGGAGTGAATGTTTGGTGCTGTAGGAGCCCATATCTGAAGTTGGGATTATGTCTTATATTTTTAAATCAATTTAATCACTGTTACAAATTTGAAATATATGAGAGTCAGATCCTTGTTGATTACTCACCAATTTGCTCTTTCTTTTCTAACAGCCAAGTTGGAGAAGGCGTGTGTGCTGTCCTTCTGGGCACCCTGACCCCCATGGCAACAGAGATGCTGGCCAATGGTGATGGGACTGGCTTTCCTGAACTCATGGTTGTGATGGCCACCCTTGCCAGTGCTGGTCAAGGTGCTGGTCACCTTCAGCTTCATAATGCTGCTGTGGACTGGTTGGGCAGATGGTAAGATGTTGAAATTGTAGGAACCTGTTTGTAGATACTTCACTGTGTTGGAAAAGAGAAGAGTAATTGTAGGTTCTTTGTAGCTCAGAGTAAGTATGAAGGGAACTTAAATCCCTACTCATTTTTATTAAGGGATAAGGTAGCAGCCAATTATTCTGTTGAGATTCTGTTTTCATTATTTCCCTAGTAGAGTTTCCTGTTTGTTATTCCCAAGAGAAGTCCTTGACAGAATACTGAATATAAGTGATAGTTCTAAGACCAGAATAGCCCAAGTTGTGTTACTGCATATGAAATAGTTTTCTAAGAACACTTCTGCATCAAGAGTCCCCATTGCTTCAAGGTTCATGAAGATACTTTCTTTCTTTGGTGCCTCAGATGATTTTTTGTTTCCCTTCCTTTTTGTTTTCTTTGGGACAGCAAGAAATACCTGTCACAGAAGAATGTGGTTGAGAAACTGAATGCCAATGTAATGCATGGAAAGGTAAGAAAAGTGAGAGTGACAGTAATCAGGGAACAGGGGAAAAGTGTTCCTGTCTTTATGATCAGGCATAGCTTTCTCCTTACTGTGGCTTCTCTCCCTGGTTAGTCTGTAGAGAACAAAGGTGATAATCTCACCTAGTAGTGTACAATTGCTAACTCTGTGCCATCTTTCAGGTGGCAAGAAATGATCTTGTGGTGAAAACATATGCAGTGTCACGAGTTCCTGCTACTCTTCTGATACTGATGTGTTGTGGGAAAAGTCCCTGCTTGTGCTTTTAATCTGTGTACTCTGAGTCAGTATTGCAGCTCCAGTCCAGATCATACAATTGCTCAGTGTGCCTGCAGGTTCAGGGTTCTTTGCTGAGAAAAAAAGGGTTTGAGACTGACAGATAGGTTTAGGCACTTTCCATTGCTCTCCTCCTATGAACATGGCATAGTGTGTAGGGGCAGATACCCAGCCTCTGATACTCCACAATGTTTCCAAGTCATCTCTTTTCTGATTTCCTGCTAACCATATTTTATTTCATTTTAATGCCAGCTAGACCAACTAAGTTCTTACTGATTTGTTGGTTCATGAGTCTTTTTTTTTTTGAGATCTATTCTTCTAATCTTGGTATCTTTAGTCTCCTGAGTACTGTGATTAGAGGTTTGCAACAGGCTCCTGGCCTTTTTTTTTAATTGTGAAAATACTGTACAGAGGGGT
>NW_012267222.1:17446754-17553486 GCF_000151885.1 Dipodomys ordii
CCAAAGTTGGAAAGTTCACTTTCGACATAACGATTTGTACATCTCGTTGTTCCAATGGGTCCACCTGTATCCCTATTTAAACGATTGGTTTTTCCCCTTCCCCTCTACAAATTATACCGACATCAAATACAGTGACAGCAAGGGTTATACTGTGGGGGAGGGACATACAAAGCAACTTTGTACATCTCGTTGTTGCAATGGGTCCACCTATATCCCTATTTAAACGATTGGTTTTTCCCCTTCCCCTCCACAAATTATACTGACATCAAATACAGTGAAAGCAGGGGTTATACTGTTGGGGAGGGACATACAAAGCAACAAAGAAATAATCTTTTAAATGTGTTAGAAACAATCTCATGAAAGAAAAACAAAACATTTGAATATATATCTTAGGGTTCATTTCTCTAACATCACCTTATCTGACCTTTTCTGTTTGACTCAGACATATACTAGATATTACAAATAAGGGAAACCATGGGATCTATGTTTCTTTGGGCCTGGCTTACTTCACTTAATATAATTTTTTCAAAGTCTTTCCATTTCCTAACAAATGGGGCAATGTCATTCTTTCTGATGGAGGCATAGAATTTCATTGTGTATATATACATTTTATTGATCTGTTCATGTACTGAGGGGAATCTGGGTTGGTTCCATATCTTAGCTATAGTAAATAATGCTGCAATAAACATAGTCCTGCTGGTAGCTTTAGTGTGGTCTTGTTTGTGATCGTTTGGGTAAATGCCCAAAAGCTGGGTCATAGGGGAGTTCTGTGTGGAGTCTTTTGAGGAACCTCCTCCATACTGCTTTCCAAAGTGGTTGAACAAGTTTACACTCCCACCAACAATGCAGTAAGGTTCCCTTCTGTCCACATCCCCTCCAGCATCTGTTGTTATTAGAGTTCTTGATTTTAGCCATTCTAACTGGGGTGGGGTAGTATCTCAATGTTGTTTTGATTTGCATTTCTTTTATGGGTAGGGAGGTTGAGCAGTTCTTCATGTGTCTATTGACCATCCTTCTTTCCTCTTCAGAGAAGTTTCTCTTTAAATCTTTAGCCCACTTATTTATTGGGCAGTTGTTTCTTTGAAGATTTGTTGTTGGGGGATTTAATTTTTTGAGTTCAAGGTATATTTTAGATATGAGACCCTTGTCCGTTGTATGGCTAGTGAAGATCTTCTCCCAATCCGTAGGCTTTCTATTGATCTTGCTGGCTATGTCCTTTGCCATGCAGAAGCTCTGCGATTTCTTGCAATCCCATTTATCCACTCTTTCTTTGATTTGTTGTGTTTCTGGGTCTCTATTAAGAAAGTTTTGGCCTGTGCCAACAAGATCTAGGGTTTCTCTTATTCCATCCTGTAATTTTTCACAGTGTCTGCTTTGACTCCAAGGTCTTTGATCCATTTGGAGTTGATTCTGGTGCAGAGTGATATATAAGGATCTAGCTTTAGTTTTCTACAAGTAGTTAACCAATTTTTCCAGCACCATTTACTGAAGAGGCTGTCTTTCTTCCATTCTATTTTTTTTAGCTCCCTTATTGAAGATTAGATGGCTCTAGGTCTGTAGGTTCATTTCTGGGTTTTCAGTTCTATTCCATTGGTCCTGAGGTCTGTTCTTGTGCCAGTACCAAGCTGTTTTGATTACTGTGGCTTTATAGTAGAGTTTGAAATTTGGTATTGATATTCCTCCAGCAGTGTTCTTTCTGTTCAGGATCGTTTTTGTTATTCAGGGTCTTTTATTGTTCCATATGAATTTTTCGATTGCCTCTTCTATTTCCTTGAAGAATGAGGTTGGAATTTTGATAGGTATCGCATTGAATTTGTAAGATAGCCTTGGGAAGTATTGCCATTTTCACGATGTTGATCTTTCCAATCCATGCTTCTGGCTTTTTAATCCATTGTCTTGTCACACTAAAATGTCAAAATGCAGAGGAAGAAACTTAGAAATCAGAGTCTGATGCTAGGATTTGGGGGGTTCGTTTTGCACACATGTACAATGTGCAGTGGTTTGCTGGGAAAATTTTCTTTTGATCTCTGAAGATGTTCCTTTCCATGATAATGTAAAACCTGATAATTGATTACTTTTGATAATGGGTAAAAATGCTAATGATAGGGAAAATAGTAGTGAGAGCTTCTTCATATTATCTGGCTTTTTCTTTAAGACTTTTAGTCTCCTTTTGAGCTTCATTCTCCCAATTTCAATTCTACTCTATTTTGCTGTAAGACTTTGTGAATACTTATTTTTGCACTTAAGAGTGAATGAACATAACACTAATTCAGTACAATTTACTGACAAGCTCCAGGTAGACAGTAGTAAGAGTTTGGGAAATAGTTAACTAAAATAACATTGCTTTGCAGTCTGTCTTTACATGGTTCCTTTAATCTTGAGTTTTATTGAAAAGGTCTTATGTAATAAAGCCTGGAGAACTAAAGTTTATGTTGGGTCTTCTCTTATAGCACGTGATAATCTTGGAGTGCACATGCCATATTATGTCTTACTTGGCTGATGTCACAAATGCCCTAAGCCAGAGTAATGGTCAAGGCCCAAGTCACCTGTCAGTGGACGGGGAAGAGCGAGCCATTGAGGTAGACTCAGACTGGGTGGAGGAGTTGGCAGTGGAAGAGGAAGATTCACAGGCTGAGGACTCAGTAAGTAATCCCTAAGTTAACCTTTCACGTAATGGCTAATTAGCATACTAGTAAGTCTTTGGTTTCTTTGTAGCCCTTTGCTTTCTTTCTGATCACACAATTGTGAGGCTCACACTTTTTTGTTTTTCGAGGCCCCACATTGCAACCATAGTGATCTAATCTCTTGATAGAGGGACTCTTCAATAATCATATGCCTTTCTTCTATCTAGAGTCACTTTTCCTGCTCCTTGAGGCTTTACATACAAGATGGAATGTTAGAGATAAAGTCTTTATAGGAATGGTGGGAGCTTTCTTATAGAGTAGGCATTAAGATTTTTTTTTTCTTCATCACAAAGCCGTAAGGTTTGCACCAGAAATTACAACATATTTTCAGCCTATTTCCAATTGGGACATGTTTCTGTTGATCATTGATGAGTCTCCTTTGGGGATTGAAGCAGGTGTTTTTGTGGGTACATAACTGGAAGGATATATTTCTAATTAAAAAGATTTACTGTCTTTCAAGGATGAAGATTCTCTTTGCAATAAACTCTGCACTTTCACCATCACACAGAAAGAATTCATGAACCAGCATTGGTAAGAGTCTTCCATTTACACAGAGGCTAGTTGGGCCTTGTTTGTTGGCCCTTCTAAGCTTATTGGCTGGTCCTTACTCTTTTTAGGTACCACTGTCATACCTGCAAAATGGTGGATGGAGTAGGTGTGTGCACAGTGTGTGCTAAGGTGTGCCACAAGGACCATGAGATTTCTTATGCCAAGTATGGATCCTTCTTCTGTGACTGTGGAGCCAAGGAAGATGGAAGCTGTTTGGTGAGAGCGTTGGAATCTTCACTGAGCTCTAAAAGAAGCTTGTTGGTGATATGAACACACTTAGGCCAAAGTGGAAAATTCCCACATACCTTTCATGGTACTAGTGTCTAGGGACACAGTCTGCTGTTACTGATGAACTATACAAGTTTGGCCTATGTACCTTATTTACAGTATTAGAGCCAGCATATTCCTTAAAGATCTTGAAGCCAGTCTTTTCTAAGAAATGCCCACATTTCAGGTGTGATAAGGAAGGCCTGCTGTTATATATGGACACCTAAGTTAGGTATTAGGTGAATACCATGAATTTAGTCTTTTGGATAAACATGTGCATACTTAGCCAGCTTCTCTTTTCTCTCTTAAGTTCTTAGGCAGTATTTCTCTTTTTTTGTTTTTTGAGAGGTCTCACTATATAGCCTAGGCTGTTCTTAAAACTTGTGATCCAATTGGGTGCTTGTAATCCTGCTAGTTAGGTGGTTGAGATGTGAGGATTATAGTTCCAAGCCAGCCCAGGCAGAAAATCCTGTAAGATTCTTATCTCCAATTAGCCACCAGAAAACTGGAAGTGGTGCTATGGCTCAAAGTGGTAGAGCATTAGCTTTGAGTGAAAAGATCATGGACAATGCCCAGGCCCTGAGTTCAAACCTACCAGTTGGAAACAACAACAACAAATGCCTTGTGATCCTCTTACATGAGCCTCCAAAGTGCTGGGGATACAAATGTGAGCTACCACACCTGGCTCTCAGGCAGTATTTAACCTCAGCCTGTGGCAAGAATTCATGGGCTTAATAACATTTCTATCCCTAGGCACTGGTAAAAAGAACTCCAAGCAGTGGCATGAGCTCCACCATGAAGGAGTCTGCATTTCAGAGTGAACCAAGGGTTTCAGAGAGTTTGGTTCGCCATGCTAGCACCTCACCAGCCGACAAGGCCAAGGTCACCATTAGTGATGGAAAGGTCACTGATGAAGAGAAGCCCAAGAAGAGTAGCCTGTGCCGCACAGTAGAAGGTTGCCGAGAGGAGCTACAGAACCAGGTGAAGCTTACTTGTGGCCCCTAGTATAGTAGACAGAGTTTAGAACCTGACAAGTTTGTGTGAGAATGCACAAAACTCCCCTGACAAACTTATCTTTTCCTAAGTTTGACGATCCTCAGTATGAAACCTCTTAGCATGTGCTTTGAGTTTCTAGCAAAGAATTTCTGACTGAGGAACATAGGGGTATTGATGAGGGCAGGTGGGAGGGTAAAAATTATGTAATACCATAGTACATATTTTGTCTGGAATTGCTCATTTACCTGGAATGCAGAAGAGGATTTGAGTGGTTACTTTCTTAAATTCCTATCCTTTATTGGATGGCAGAGAAGTTACTGTATCTGCTAGGTGCCTTGAATGATGATGGTGTTGCTGTAGGACCTTTGGTTTAGAAAGTTTGTTCTAGTTAGTAGCAGAGTAGCATGGACTACAGTCAGACCCAGGATTATGGAGAGAATGAGATGATGGTGAAACTATCTATCTGGAAGTAAGGAAACTGGATTCTGAAGGAGTTCCTGGCCAGATTATAAGGAGGACCCATTATTATTCTCTTTGGTTTATTTTATTTTTTTCACTGTGTATTTCAATTTTTCTTAGGCCAATTTCTCCTTCGCTCCTCTCGTGTTAGACATGCTCAATTTCCTCATGGATGCCATTCAGACCAACTTTCAACAGGCTTCGGCTGTGGGGAGCAGCAGCCGGGCACAGCAGGCCCTTGGTGAACTGCATACAGTGGACAAGGTGGTTGAGATGACAGACCAGCTGATGGTGAGTGTGGCAGGGTCATGAAGTTTGGTGGGCAGAGGAACCAGCATGCCGATCGAAATACCAGTATACCCAACCTCCTCTGAGGAATGTACTTGGAAGTGCGTTCCAGACATTTAGAACTTAGAACCTAAGCTATCATATCAGCATATCAAGTGTGTCTTTGAAAGAGAGAATCCAGGTTCATTTTGAGCCGCCCAGGCAATCTATTTTTTTCGTTCATATGAGTATATGAATCTTTCAGGTGTGGAAACCTCCATTTTGGGGCAATTATACTTTTTTTTTTTTTTGGTCAGTTGGGCTTGAACTCAAGGCTTGGGCTTTGTCCCTGAGCTTTTTTGCTGAAGGCTAGCGCTGTTTCACTTTGATCCACAGTGCCATTTCTGGTTTTCCAATGGTTAGAGATGAGTCTCACGGATTTTTCCTGCCCAGGATTTTTCCTGGCTTCAAACTACAATCCTCAGATTCAGCCTCCTGACTAGCTCGGATTACAGGTGTGAGCCACCAGGACCTGGCAGGAATTTATTTATTTATTTTTTGTCAGTCATGGGGCTTGAACTCTGGGCCTGAGCACTGTCCCTCAGTTCTTCAGCTCAAGGCAAGCACTTGACCCCTTGAGCCAAGAGCCACTTTCGGTTTTCTGGTGGTTAATTGGAGATGAGAGTCTTGTGGACTTTGCTGCCTGGGCTGGCTTTGAACTGTGATCCTCAGATCTCAGCTTCATGAGTAGCTAGGATCATAGACGGGAGCCACTGGCACCTGGCATAGGAATTTATTTTTTACAAAAAATAGAAAACCCCTTTTTTCTATCTGCTTTTCTAGGATTCACCTAGTTTGCAAAAGAGTTTTTCTCTTTTGCTTAAAGCCCTTGATAAAGACCATGTTCCTTTAGTTGTTAAATGTGACATAGATATAAGGTATTAGTCATTATCCATGTTCAAAGCAGTTGCTGGGAACTGTATATAGCACTTCCGGGGTACCCTTCCCCATCTACCCTTGAAACTGCAGCGGGCAGTGGAGGAGGGCTCAAGGCATGCGTTGCGCCCAAGGACATCACACCTCACAGGTGGCTGTTGTTACTGGAGAAAAAACATTTGCTAAGAAACGTCCCAAATTTTGCTGTTTTACTAACAGCCAATCTGTTCTAGAGAAGTGGTCTTAAGATTTATAGATAATGAAGATGAACCTAAAAAAGACTGAAGAGGGATTGGATAGAGTTTGTGACTGAATTTTGCCAGGTTAGATCAGTGAGAGAAAAATTCCATCTAAGATCATCTCTGAACTTTTTTTTTTTTGAAAGGGGATATATCTTTTTTTTTTTTAAACCTTTTTTTTTTAATTGTGAAAATAACGTACAGAGGGGTTACAATTACATGGGCAAAGTAATGAGTACAGTTCTTATCAAGCATTGTTACCTCCTTTGTTTCCCCTTCCCATCCCCGCCCCCCATCTTTTTTTTTTTTGCCAGACCTGGGGCTTCAACTCTGGGCCTAGGCACTGTCCCTGAGCTTCTTTTGCTGAAGGCAAGTGCTCTAGCATTAGAGCCCACAGTGTCACTGCTTTTTGAGTAGTTTATTGGTGATAAGAGTCTAAGGGGGTTTCCTGCCCAGGTTAGCTTTAACTGCAATTCTCAGATCTCAGCCTCCTGAGTAGCTAGTATCATGATGATTTTGCTGAAAGAAAAATTCCATCTATCATGATTTTACAAGTGAAAAGACGTTTTAACATGTTGTAGTACTTGTTAAAAAATTGACGATAATTTATTAGAGTAAAAACTGATTATTGGTGCTGTGACTCAAGTGGTAGTGTACTTGTCTTGAGCTGAAGAGCTGAGGGATAGTACTCAGGCCCAGAGTTCAAGCCCCATGACTGACAAACAACAACAACAACAAACAACTCAAATTTACCACACACAGTTTGAAGTTGGGATTGCTTTTTTTTGCTGGTGATGGGGCCTGAACTCTGGGCCTGGGCGCTGCCCCTCAGCTCTTCAGCTCAAGGCTAGCACTATACCACTTGAGCCACAGTGCCACTTCCGGCTTTTTCTGTTTATGTGGTGCTGAGGAACTGAACCCAAGGCCTCATACATGCAAGGCAAGCACTTTACCTCTGAGCCACCTTCCCAGCCCTGGGATTGCTTTTGAATGACTAACTTGTGCAGTGTTGGATGAATATGACATGACTGAGTGATCCTTATTACTTACAATTTCTATGTTCCCCTGTGTGCTAGGTTCCCACCTTAGGCTCCCAGGAAGGTGCCTTTGAGAATGTACGGATGAATTACAGCGGAGACCAGGGCCAGACTATACGGCAGCTAATCAGCGCCCACGTGCTCAGGCGGGTGGCCATGTGTGTTCTGTCTTCTCCACATGGGCGCCGCCAGCACTTGGCTGTCAGCCATGAGAAGGGCAAGGTGGGTCCTTTAGTCTTTTCTCTCTCATTTTCATTATGTCTGTCTTAAATGTTAAACAGAACAGAGAGGTGATCGTGCTCACATCTGCCTCCTGTGGGGAACTTCCACTGGATCTCAGATGTTTAGGGACTACATGTCATGAATGTTTTCACTTGAGACTGGTGTAATTAGTAAATTCCCACATGAAACATTCCTTCACAACCTAGGAGAAGGCGGTGAGCAGTATTTATCCACAATTTGGATAAATACTCGCCCTGTTTGGTGCATCTAGAGGCACAAGCTGAGGAGCAAAAACCCTCAGGTGATCATCAGTGCTTCTCTGACTCTGAGGATATGGGGACATTTGTATTTTACAGAATGAGTAGTTGGAAGAGTGTAGGTATCTTAATTTTTGCTTTTTAATAATTTCAAAAAGCATCTCATGTATGTTGTAAAACAACAGTGATACATAGGGATTAACTTGTGTGAAATGATTATCAGTGATTTGTTCTGCTCTTTCTAGAGGGAGGAAACAAAAGATATATGTGTTTGTTCTACAGGGTAGTAACTCGGGGCTGGGAACGTGGCTTAGTGGTAGAGCGCTTGCCTTGCATGCATGAGGCCCTGAGTTCGATTCCTCAGCACCACATAAGCAAAAAGAAAAAAGCCGGAAGTGGCGCTGTGGCTCAAGTGGTAGAGCGCTAGCCTTGAGCTGAAGAGCGGAGTGGGGACAGCGCCCAGGCCCAGATTTCAGGCCCCACGACCGAACCCAAAATAAAATAAAATAAAATAAAGGGTAGTAACTCATCTAGATGGTTCCTAAGAAACACACAAGAAGACACTATGAGATAACATCCCTATTTAAAAGGGTTTTTGTAACTTGCTCTCTGTTCTTAAGGGGACTAGGGTTAAGAATAAACTGGTGGTGATTCCTTTGCAGATCACAGTTCTGCAGCTCTCTGCACTTCTGAAGCAAGCAGACTCCAGCAAAAGGAAGTTGACTCTGACCCGCTTGGCTTCTGCCCCTGTGCCCTTTACTGTGCTGAGCCTTACTGGAAATCCCTGCAAGGAAGATTACCTGGCAGTGTGTGGCTTGAAGGTAAATAGTTTAGGAGTGATTACTTGAAGCTCTGCATTCTACTTATCTGTCATTGTCTCAGTATTGTTTCTTACTGAGTTTTTTGATGAAAACTTAAAAGCAAGAGAAATCTTTCTTTTAACTTCCAGTTGGCTTCTGTGTTGTAACTAATCTGTGTTTTAGAAACCTGAATATGTCCTTGGACAGTGTGAATACTAGAAGGCAGAGAATATTAGAGAAGGCAAAGGAATACATAAACTCTAACATGAATTAGCTGAACTGTCCAAATGATGTTTTAACCATTGTGTTCTTTTACTTCTACCTAGGACTGCCATGTGCTCACCTTTAGTAGCTCGGGTTCAGTTTCGGATCACTTGGTGTTGCACCCTCAGTTGGCAACGGGGAACTTCATCATCAAAGCCGTGTGGCTACCTGGTTCACAGACTGAGTTAGCAATTGTTACAGCAGACTTTGTGAAGGTACAATTTTAGCTCTGTAATGATCTTGTTTGGCTTTTAAAGAATTATCTTTACTTTGTGCTATCTTCTTTCAGAAATTAAAAAATAAAACAGCTAACATTGGTGGTTCCCATCTGTAATTCTATTTTGGAGGCTGAGAATGGGAGGATAGTTGTTCAAGGAGCAACCTGGATAGAAAAGTCCAAGAGACTTCTTAGTCCATAGGCAGGCATGGTATTATGCCTACATTCTGTCTAGCTTTTTGGGAGGCTGAAATCAGAAGGCAGAAATGTCTGCCAGATTCCATCTCAGCAGAAGAAGCTGAGTGTAGTGGCATCCATCTGTCATCCCAGATATGATTATAGACCTAAATAGGTGGACCACTCTCGGGATTTGTACCTGAACAGGAAGTAAGAATTTATCTAAAAAATACCCAGCATAGCCGGGTGACTCTTGATGCTAATTGTAGCTACTCAGGTGGCTGAATTCTTAGGACCGTGGTTCAGAGCCAGCCTGTGCAATGTCTGTGAGACTCTTATCTCCAGTTAACCACCAAAAAGTTGGAAATGGAACTGTGGTCCAATTATAGAGCACTAGTATTGAGCACAGAAGTGGATAGGCTCTGAGTTTAAGTTCCAGGACCAGCATTCACACACACACAAAAGTACTCAGAATAAAAAACATCTGGAGGGCTGGGAAGGTGGCTCAGTGGTAGAGTACTTGCCTTGCATGCATGAGGCCCTGGGTTCGATTCCTCAGTTCCACATAGCAGAAAAAGGCAGAAGTGGCACTGTGGCTCAAGTGGTAGAGTGCTAGCCTTGAGCTGAAGAGCTGAGGGACAGCGCCCAGGCCCAGAGTTCCCAAAAAAAAAAAAAAAGGTCTGGAAATGTGGCTGAACAGTAGGGATCCTGCCTAGTAGGCAAGGTGCCCTGGGTTCTAACCCCCCAGTACTGCAAAACAACCCAATCAAAACAAATAAAGCACATTGGTTGCTTTTTGTTACATTGCCGAGTAGGTATTCTTTGCTTATAGGCCACTGATTGATTCTGTGTCTGCCCTAGTTATGCCAAATATATTTCACTTACTGTACTTGTTACAGAATTTATTAGTGTGTACTCCTGTCCTACAAGAGAGTAAGAGATGTTTATCTTTTGTGCACCACAAAGCATAACAATCAGTAGGTGCTTGTTGAAGAATGAATGTCCCTATTAGAATTCATCAGGGTATTTTGGGGATGGAACTGAAACACATTACCCTTACATATTCTTTCTTTCACATGATAGATTTATGACCTATCTGTGGATGCTTTGAGTCCAACCTTCTACTTCCTCCTGCCAAGTTCGAAGATAAGAGATGTTACCTTCCTTTTCAATGAGGAGGGGAAGAACATCATTGTGATAATGTCTTCAGCTGGGTACATTTATACTCAGCTCATGGAGGAGGCCAGCAGTGCCCAGCAAGGACCCTTCTATGTCACAAACGTACTGGAAATCAATCATGAAGATCTGAAGGTTGGAACATATACAACAATTCCTGTGTTGCTGTTCTTTTTTGGATGCTTCTGACTTTTTATTTAATAGCAAAATCTTTGGTCCTTCATGACCAAACTGATTCAACGTTGCTGTATTCCCAAGATATCTGTAAAGTTTGCCCACAGGGCTCTCATGCTTAGCATGTGGGAGTACCTACCTAACCATGATTTAAAACTTGTCACCTTTCACCAGTAAGAGAAATTAATACGCATGTGTGTCTTTGCTTTCACAGGATAGTAACAGCCAGCTGGCAGGTGGTGGTGTATCTGTGTACTACTCCCACGTGTTACAGATGCTGTTTTTCAGTTATTGTCAGGGAAAATCCTTTGCAGCCACCATCAGCAGAACAAGCATGGAGGTGGTGCAGCTCTTCCCTATCAACATTAAAAGGTGGGAATCAGTACTAAATGTCTACCTTCCAAGTGCCCCTGTTCAGCAGAGCTTTCCTGTGCTAAGTCAAGTGAAGCATGTTTTTCTCTGGCAGTCCTCCTTCATTGCTAAATACAGGCCAGGGTTGTCAGTTTGGGATGCCTGGTTAGTTTGTCCTCCACTATGGAGACCCTAGTCTGTAAGAAGTAGTTGGGGGCAGGCTGCTGTTACACAGAAGGAAAATCTATAGTGAGGGCAGCAGTCTGATTTTAATAATGACCAAAATTTAGAAGTGTCTCACAGCACTTGTCCTACTATATCCTTGAAGTTTTCCTTCTTGGGAACGTACCTCTGAGGAAACTGAATATGGTGTCAGTACTGGGGGGAAGGTGGCTGGCCCTGAGTGGGCAAAGTAGAGACTTCCATAATCATACATGAGTTAGTTTTATTTAGAGAAGAGGGAGGAAAGGATCAGGATATCTGAGCACTTCGTCTGAAATTTCCTGGTTTGGAATGAAAAAATGTGGACACCAGTTTGCACATGGATTGAAATGCTTGGATATCTTTATAGATCATCAGCAACTCCATGGCCCTGCATAATTCACAAGGCACATAGGGTCATCTGTTCCTTAGACCATGGCAGCCTAGCAGTAGAGGTGCTAGGAGGATCCCTCCTGCGGGCACATGTTAAAGTGTGCTACATGTGCCTATGACTTAGCGTAAAAGTGACCTTGATTAAGGATATTCTTCTGAGGTCACTTAGCTAGTTAGAGGGTTGCCCATAGGTCAAGAGAAGAGCTATCCAGTGGTAATACCCTAACTGGCCAATTTTGTTGTTTCCAGTTCCAATGGTGGCAGTAAGACTTCTCCTGCTCTCTGCCAGTGGTCTGAGGTGATGAACCATCCTGGCTTGGTGTGTTGTGTGCAGCAAACAACAGGTGTGCCTCTGGTTGTTATGGTGAAACCAGACACTTTTCTAATCCAGGAGATTAAGACTCTTCCTGCGAAAGCAAAGGTCAGTGCCAGATTCTCCCATCACTTTCATATGAGCTTGGTCTGCATTTAAAATTATGAAGCTATTTCATGTCTTTCAGCAGAGGTCTTTAAAGATTTTTCAAGTCATGTGTGGTGGTGCACACCTGTAATCCTAGCACTAGGAGGTGGTGATAGAAGGGTTGTGAGTTCCAGGCCAACCTGAGTACCATAGAGAGATTATATATTAAAAAGCCCCCAAAACAAAAATAAGAAATTATATTTTCTTCTAGATGCCTTTTCTTTTGTTACCCTCTTTACCCCTACCTAGCTGATAAGCCAGTTGCTTTTCTGCTTCTTTTTCTCTGATTCTGAGCACTGGGTGTGAGAACTGACCTCCTCTGTTGTTCGCTCATTCTAGATCCAAGACATGGTTGCTATTAGACATACAGCCTGCAATGAGCAACAGCGGACAACCATGATCTTGCTGTGTGAGGATGGCAGCTTGCGCATTTACATGGCCAATGTGGAGAACACTTCTTACTGGCTCCAGCCGTCCTTGCAGCCCAGCAGTGTAATCAGCATCATGAAGCCTGTTCGAAAGCGCAAAACAGCTACAATTAGTAAGCCCTCTCCAGGCCCCAGGAATGAGCACCGTAGTGTCCTAGACAGCATAGCATAGGCTGTGAGGAGACTAGCTGACCTGCTTTGCATACTCAGGAAAAGTCAGAGATAAGAGAGCTGGCCCAGTTTTCTGAAAGCAAGGGTCCACATGGCAAGTGCTTTTTGACTGTTGGCTGTAGGGCAGCAATTCTTTGGTGTCCCAGTCTGATGTCTTCATCCTTGTTTGAGGTATTTTCTTTCTGCATTTCAGGAAAGCTTGCTTGCAACATGGATCTGACTGAAGACTAGATCCCTTTAGTTGTTGATTTCCCACAGAATAGTGAAGATCATCATAGCTCTCTGAGCCATGGTGGACTTAATCCTGGCTAATAGAGAATTCTAGGTAGATAGGCTGATAGAGAAAGCTTGGGTTTAGTAGGAGTGAACTGGCTAAGCAAAGATTATTGCGGGGATCATGATATCCTAAATTTTTTATAGTTTTTGAGGTGATTTTGGAGCTCATCTAGAGAGATGAACTGTGAGTTAGTACT
Organism: Dipodomys ordii; assembly: GCF_000151885.1. Taxonomy (NCBI): domain Eukaryota; kingdom Metazoa; phylum Chordata; class Mammalia; order Rodentia; family Heteromyidae; genus Dipodomys; species Dipodomys ordii. Next base: position 17,459,953 of record NW_012267222.1, read on the forward strand.
TCCTATTGTTTGTTGTAAGCAAACAGAGCCCATTCTTATGAACTATGAACCCAACACCAATACCAGATATTGTTTAGCTAAGTCATCTGGCCACTCAGGAGCTGATAACATGTGAGTGTAAAACAAACACTAGAGTCCACTAGGAGGAGTAATATGTGAGTGTGGGCTGTCTGGGCAGTCCTCAGAGTAGAGGCAGAGGTGCCAGAAACTTCAGACAACCATGATCTCTGACAGTTTGATATTCTTCTTCATAGCAACCCGCACATCTAGCCAGGTGACCTTCCCCATTGACTTCTTTGAACACAACCAGCAGCTGACAGATGTGGAGTTCGGTGGTAATGATCTCCTGCAAGTCTACAATGCACAACAGATAAAGCACCGGCTGAACTCTACTGGCATGTATGTGGCTAACACCAAGGTGAGGACTGCACCTGTCTGGGTTCAATCCCTGAGTAGAAAGATTTGTAAACAGAAGGGTTGAATGGCATGACTCCTTTTAGAACGCATATAGGAAATATAGAAAGCACTATTCTGATTAAATGGCCCTTGAATAAATGCATCCTATCAGGCTACGTTTCTGCCATTATCCACGGGGTACTGCAGAGGGCAGAAAGAGGTGACTAATGCTGGGCAGAAGGATGTCTGCCATAGAAAGGAATCCTTCCCTGCATATTTTCTTGAACTCCTTGGGAGCAAGAAAGTCAGGAGCTAAAAGAAAAATGTTCTTTCTAGGTGTACAGCTGAAATAATATCAGGAAGGATTTCAGACTGAACTGAAACTTCTTTTGGTTTTCTGATGTTCCTCTTTTTGTCTTGACAGCCTGGTGGCTTCACCATTGAGATCAGTAACAACAACAGCACTATGGTGATGACAGGCATGCGGATCCAGATCGGGACCCAGGCAATTGAACGGGCCCCATCATATATCGAGATTTTTGGCAGAACTATGCAGCTTAATCTGAGTCGGTCACGCTGGTTTGACTTCCCCTTTACCAGAGAAGAAGCCCTGCAAGCTGATAAGAAGCTGAACCTCTTTAGTGAGTCACTTACCTCTTGTCTTTCTCCTTGTGACTGTAGATTTGATAGCTACTGGTCTGTGGCCTTCCAGTGTTCTGAACCACTGAGTGCTATATTCCTCAACCTCCACACTTAACTTTGTGGTCTATTTCATCTGGAAACTTTGAGCTTCATATGAGATGTAAAAGAACCAATATTCCTAGGGATGAAGTCTTAACTTAAGAAAGGGGCTGTGCTAGGAAGGTGGCTTAGTGGTAGAGCGCTTGCCTTGCATGCATGAGGACCTGGGTTTGATTCCTCAGCACCACATAAGCAAAAAGAAAAAAGCGGGAAGTGACGCTGTGGCTCAAGTGGTAGACCGCTAGCCTTGAGCTGAAGAGCTGAGGGACAGCACGCAGGCCCAGGTCCCACGACCGGACCCCCCCCCAAAAAAAAAAATTAAGAAAGGGGCTATGGTTTGGTAAAACTCAGTTAAGGTATTCACTTCTGTGGTGTTGGATCAACATCTCTGGTGCTCTGCTTCCATGTTCAGGCAGAGGGGAGGCAAGAAGAGAGACCTACTTGTGAAGTCACCAGGCTTTCTTTAAGCATAGAGCCCTTAGGCCACACATCTCTGAGATGTGTTCAGAAAGTCCTTGCTGTACTTTTGAAAATTTATAATTCTTAAGAGTTTGAATCTCTAGGGCTTATCTTGGTCACCTATTGATAGTGTGAATGAGCAGGATGTGAACTTTACACAGAAAAAGTACTTAGAAACCTTTGGGGCTGAGGAGTGGGGGATACCATATCCTCAGTACCAGAAGGCCCTTCCAGTGATGTTAAGGGTCTCTTCTGAGTAGGAGACAAAATAGATTTTTGGTCCCTCAAACTATTTCTTTGTTCAACATCAAAAGTGCTGTTGGTGCCTTGGCAGATAAAATTCCTCTGTGTCTATAAAATTGATGTGATTTGTTCCTTGCCTCAGCTGATCTGGTTGTGGCTTTGGAGAGGTGGTGTGAGCCCTTTACTTCTGAAATGTGCTTCCTAATGGCCTCCTTTGCTTACTGCAGTTGGTGCCTCAGTGGATCCAGCAGGTGTCACCATGATAGATGCTGTAAAAATTTATGGCAAGACTAAGGAGCAATTTGGCTGGCCTGATGAGCCCCCTGAAGAATTCCCTTCTGCCTCTGTCAGCAACATCTGCCCTTCCAACCTCAACCAGAGTAATGGCACTGTAGACAGCGACTCAGCCACACCTACTACAACTAGTGGCACTGTCTTGGAGAGGTACCAGTGCTGGCGGGTTTGGCTTTATTTTCCACACTTTCCACCATTTTCAACTTGCTGCCAGAACTTCCTTTTGTCCAAGAGTCTGGTTCTCTAATTGCCCCAAGTCTAGCCTATGATAGTCCCGTTTTCTTGCAGCTTACCCAACATTTAGTGTCTCTTTAGTGTGTAGACAAAGCCTGCAAAGTGGGTTCAGAGCTATGTGAAGCCAGAACCTTGGCCTGGGCAGAAGTCAATAAGTACCCTTCGAAGTAAGGATCACAGAGTAGAATGTGCTTAAAGTATTGTAGATTAGGATTCAACCTTGCTGACCTAACAGAAGAGCTTCCTCCCTTCCATGTTGATGGCATCATCTTCTCATCTTTCTCTATAGCAGCCACTTATTCAAGTAGTAATGACATTACCAGCAAGAGCCTCTGCTGCATCTTGTAGCAGAGTGTAGTTTCCTTAAATCTCCCTGTGGTGGCATTCTTAAGCTTGGCTTTTTTGTGCTGGGTAGCTGCTAGTTTGTCATGGTAGATGCAATAATTCATGATGTAAGATTGTGAGCTTCTTACATTGTAAGTCATAAAAATAACTGTGCTTGGAGCCACTGCACCCCACCAGCAGCCTCTTCACATCTTTCTCTTGCTTCCCCCACCCTCTTCATATATGGTTTGCTTAGGATATGTTTCCAGGTTTCTCTGAGCTTCACATTTTTTTCCTCTTTTTTTTTTTTTTTAATTTGTTTTTGCTTCTTTCCCAAGTTCTGAAACTGAGTCCCTAACCAAGCTGGATCGGTTAGTATGCCCTCTTTCTTTTCTCTGCACGAATGCGTGTATGTCAGAGAGCAGTGTATGCAATGGTGTGGCTTTGCTTCTGTTCAGAGTCCTGCTTCTTCCTGTTCTGGTCATTGCATGGCTGCAGAGCTCTCCATGTATAAAATGGAGCATACTGAGTGCGTCCTTAGTGTTGGCCGTGTCAGACTCTCTTGGCTCTCTCTTCCTTACCCTAGTCCTCATTGTGCCCTCTCTGGAGTGAATGAGAAGGGGATGAGGGGTGGAGGGGCAAGCAAAAGCCCTGCCATTTCATAATCCATTAGAGACCTTGCTCTGTCCACCTTTGTTCTATGCTGCAGTTCCTCTTCCTTAGTTTTTTATTGCCTTCCTCTGCCCCTCATCCCTTTTCTCGCCAGCTGCTGTCTTAATACTTTCCTTTCTCTGTAAGGGCTATAGCTGCCAGGATGTTGGTCTTTTTGCTATGTCAAAGGAGTAAGCTCTGGGAGCATGTTACTTGTACTTTTTAATAGTTGAGCTTCCTATTTTTTCCCTAAGGGAGAATTACTCCATTTTCTAAAGATGTTTTATATACTGCCCTTTGAATGCTAGCAAGTGGCATGCACCAAAAACTTATAGTCTGTTTGCTCTCCTATATTTAGGAACTTACAGCAAATGTTTGGACACAGTTTTTTCAAGTTGTACATGAAAGTTAATCATAACCTTTTCAACATAAGAAGATGGCTCTCGCTTTTCCTTGTGTCTCCCTTTGCCCACTGATCTCTGGGCACCTGAGCTTGTTTCCCACTGCATCAAGACTGTTAAGCCCATCTTAGTGATCCCTGCCACAGGCAGCAGAAGGAAGCACATTTATTATCCTCTTTAAGGAAGAAAAGCCCTTTGAGTTTTGGATTATGAACATGGCCTCAGGTTGATTTCCAAGCAGAAGCCAGAGTTCTTCTGGCCTGTAACATAGGCAGCAATATGCATGGTGCCTGTGGCAGGTCTAATTGTGCTTTGATTTTGTATTTGGCATTCATTAGCTGTCCTCAAGGTCTTCACGACTGTAGTTTGCTTAGGCTAAAGCAAGAGGCAGAGAGAACGGTTGTTGTACTCAAGCCAGGTTTTCTGTCTCCCCAGGCTGGTTGTGAGTTCTTTAGAAGCCCTGGAAAGCTGCTTTGCCGTTGGTCCAATCATCGAGAAGGCAAGTTCTTCAAAGCACATGGGAGCTTTTCTGAAGAGGCAGGAAGTCAGTGAAGTTGTCAGAGGCTGGAGGCCTTGAATTTGAAGAGCACTTATGGTCTAATCTTGATTTGCAAAGAAGCACCAGAGAAGTCTTTGGCTTTAGGCCTCATGTCCTGGTTTTGGGGGGCTGTAGTGAGACCTGTCATAGAGCAGGATGAGTGAGTGCTGGTGCCCAAAACCTATTCTGGGAGTTGGAGTGTGTATCCTACTTCTTTGCTGGTGTTTTAGGGATTATAACTTCTGAACCCCCTTTTTTTCTTGGCAGTCTATGGTGTATAACTTAGCCCTGGTGCCAAGGAAGGAAGGAATGAAGGGGGAAGGGCAGACTAGACAGGTCATTCTTTATTGAGTTGTTGGGATCAGTGGTAACCTTGCTATCTTTTGCATCAGGAGAGGAACAAGAATGCAGCACAGGAGCTGGCCACTTTGCTGCTGTCCCTGCCAGCACCTGCTAGTGTACAGCAGCAGTCCAAGAGTCTTTTAGCCAGCCTGCACACTAGTCGCTCTGCCTATCACAGCCACAAGGTAACTGTTCTCTCTGTAGAAATAGGAGTTGTAGATCGGACAGGGAATTGAGTCAGTTAGCTTTCTGTTTGTAAAGCAAGGGTCTAGCAAAGAGAGCTGGAGGAAGGACCTACAGTGTTGAGATTAAACCTAGTTTAAAGTTTCTCTGAGAAATGTATGAACATAATCAAAACTAAGAAAAGGGCTTAGCGGACCACTTTTGCATCTTTTTCCCTAACAGAATTAGCAAGACTTAAGAAAGAGAATGGAATGCTGAGTGTAGGCAGTAGCTCCTTGGAAAAGAGTACAGAAGTGGGGAGTCACTTAGGTAAAGGCTGCCACTGTTCTCACCCCTCAGCTTTGGGCCCATGTGTAAGCATACTTGTCGTGAGGTGGTTAATTAGTGGTAGCTCTTGGGGAGACTCTGAAGAGGAAAACTGGGAAAGAAGATCTCTCTGAAAGTCTGCAGATGCCAAAGGAGATAACTTGGGCAGGTTTATGTAGATGGAATAGATAATGGTTTAGACCCAGGAGGAAGAAGGACTCTGAGAGAAGCTATGATCCACCTGCTTTGGCTTTTGACCCTCTCTCCTGTAAAATTGAGAAACATGAGGTTAGCCTTCTCAGATTGCTAAGGAAAGGCCATTTGGGAGCATCATCCTTGAGTAGTAGAAACTCGCTAAGGAATATTTGCTGGAATAAGAGGAGTGGGCTGCTACAGCCCTGGAAATCATGCAGGTTCACACTGAGGTGAACTTTTGACTTTTTAAAGACTAACACTTTCTGCATTCAGAAGTTTAATATGTTTGATTGCTTTGGAGATTTATTTGTTAGAAAGTTGGTGGTAAATAATGTGATCTCTTGAAAGGAGACAGCAATCCTCATGATCTACCAGCTTTCCCCTGTTCTTTGCTTTAGTGTTGAGCCCATGCTTGTGGTTGATCCTCTGTGATGATACTGTTTTATAGGATCAGGCCTTGCTGAGCAAAGCTGTGCAGTGTCTCAACACATCCAGCAAAGAAGGCAAGGACTTGGACCCTGAAGTCTTCCAGAGGCTGGTCATCACAGCTCGATCCATTGCCATCATGCGTCCTAACAACCTTGTCCACTTTACGGAGTCAAAGCTGCCCCAGATGGAAACAGGTGAACTAGGCCTTTGTGGCCGTGGTCCTGAAATTGGCTCAGTCCACCTTCTTTGTCCTATCTCATCCTCTTCCTGTTATTGCTGGCTGCTGACTGACTTGGTGTTCTGAGAAGGGATTTTGCTCCCTGTTCTTTATACCTTATAGGGCCTTTGCCATCAGGATTGTACCATTTTAATTAATTTCCTTTTCCAGTGCTTATCCTTTTAATCATCCCTAGGTTTATTTAGTGTTCTGTACGTCAGATATAATCTGTCTTTGAACTTGCTATGTCTTATGGTCTTGAGGGTAAATGTAAAGCTTGATTGGCCCTGGTGCTTATAAGCAGTTAAGTTATTTTGTATTTTTAGGCTGTTCATTTGCCATCACTTCATTAATGTGTACAGTGGCGTCTTTCAGTGCTTGATCCTGTTTCCTCTCCTCCTTACATTGGCTGAGTACCAAAACTGTTTTGCCATTGTCAAATAGAGTTTTCTGATGCTTTTACAGTTATCTATCTTTGTCCTATTCGTCCTTCTAACACTACAATCCTGAACTCATTCTTGAGAGATCTCAGCTGTTCCCTGAGGTTTTACAGTTGAAAGGTTGGAACGGGCTTCTTTGAATCTACTGTGAAGATCCTCTTTGCTCCCCTTCCTATTGAATTCTAACACTCAATGTTTTCTGTGATATTCCTTTCCCAGACTGTTTTTTTCCTAGATGTGCCTGCTGGAATCTAGGGATAGTTGGCATATTGATTGGGGCCCCACTTGAAACTCCCTCCGCAGGCAAGCTTCCTTGACCTGAGTTAACCTTAAAACAAATTAAATTCTGTCTTAGATTTACCATCGTTAATGATTTTTTTCCCCCTTGTGTAGAAGGAGTGGATGAGGGGAAGGAACCACAGAAGCAGGCAGAAGGAGAATGCTGTAGTTTCATCACGCAGCTTGTGAACCACTTCTGGAAACTCCATGCATCCAAACCCAAGAATGCCTTCCTGGCCCCTGCCTGCCTGCCAGGTATCATGTGAAACTGGATGCTTAGTGCAAGTGACAGAAGTTCTCTCCAGTTCCTCCAGAATTAATCATTGCAGCTTAGGAGTCTGTGAGATCAATGCATTATTCTCTGTGGGAATTAACAGTATAGCAGGGAATGGGGTTTCTTCATGTGGGGTTGCTTCTATCACATAAAGAAGCACTTTGATGAGTGAGTGAGTGTGTGTGTGTGTGGGTGTGTGCGTGTGCGCTCGCTTAGTATTTTTTTTTTCTTTTTTAATTTTGATTCAAAAGATAGAATAAAGGTCAAAGCCAGTTCAGAGACAAACATTAAGAATTTTCCTGAAGAATAATTTGTTTCCAGTGCACTTCTGCCCTTAGTGTTTTGACTTCTCACACTGCTTTAAGTTTAGATCTGAGTAGCAAAGGGTAAATTAAAATAACTTAGGGTGTCTGAAGCAGTAAACTCAGAAGGCATATCAAGATCATGTTTTGTTACATGGTAAGGGTTTAGGGAAAGTAGGGCATTTAGTCTTGGCCTATTCTTCACAGTTCCTTACTTTATCTTGATATCCATAGATAGAGCATGGCTGCATAACTTCTGTCATTCAGGAGGCTATCTGCCACAGGTTTTGAGTACAGTTTGTGACTGAAAATAAAATAAATCACAAGCAGTACTGCTATAACAATTCCTACTGTGTGTGCTTTGTTGGCTTGTTGTGCTGTATGTTACTGATTTTTGTTTGACTGATCTTTATATGGGTTAAGAGTTTGTACCTTTAAGTATCTAGAGGCTTCTCCTACAGATTTTCAGCTATTTTTCTTGCCTTTATTTAGGTCTCACTCATATTGAAGCTACCGTTAATGCATTGGTAGATATTATCCATGGCTACTGTACTTGTGAGCTGGACTGTATCAATACAGCATCCAAGATCTACATGCAGATGCTATTGTGTCCTGTACGTATAACACAACCTCACATGGCTCTCACCAGGCTAAGGGGTGTCTATAAAATTTTTAGTAAGCTAGCTAAGCTAATTAAATAAAATGGGAGGTTGATGGGGTTGTTTTGAATATTGATAAATGCCATAGGCAATAAAGTCAACTTAACCTGCTAATTTGGTTAGCTGGTTTGCTGATATCCCAGGATGTTTATTAGGGACTGGCAAAGGAAGAAAAGTGTTAAGAGCTGGCTTCCTAAATAACGTTTGTGCTGGGTGCTGGTGGCTCACGCCTGTAATCCTAACTACTCAGGAGGCTGAGATCTGAGGACGAGGTTCAAAGCTAGCACAGGCAGGAAAGTCCGTGAGACTCTTATCTCCAATTAATCACCAGAAAACTGGGAGTGGCTCTGGCTTAAGTGGTAGAGTGCTAGCCTTGAGCTGAAGAGCTCAGGGACAGTGCCCAGGCCAAGTTCAAACCCTAACCCCCCCCCCAAAAAAAATTAGTGATGTTTCATCATGACTGTTTTCCTTTTAAACTTTAGGATCCTGCTGTGAGCTTCTCTTGCAAACAAGCTCTAATTCGAGTCCTAAGGCCCAGAAACAAACGGAGACATGTAACATTGCCCTCCTCCCCTCGAAGTAACACTCCAATGGGTAATTTGAGGTCTGGGTTTAGTCTGGACTCTGGGATGAGGGTAGGGAGCCTGGTTCAGGAGAGGGGAATAAGAGGCACTGTGTCAGGATATGTTGTTTATATTGACCAATGCCCTAGAACCTTTATCTATCTATCTATCTATCTATCTATCTATCTATCTATCTATCTATCTATCTATCACCTACCTACCTATCAACCTATCATCTATCCACTATTCCATAAATAATTTAAGATGTTAAAAAATTGATATAGTAAGCAGAATAACAAAGCCAAAGCTATGAGAAATAAAGGTACATTAATAGTATTATAGATATAAAGCTTTGGCTATAGAGCATCTATTTCACCAGGTGATAGATAATCTGCATCACACCCATGCATGATGGATCCATTTAGCTGAAGCTTCCTAAGAACTAGAGCAAAAATATCCTAAGAACAGTTAGAAAAATCCCAGTGACCAAACACAAAATGCAACTGTTGTTTTAGGAGAAAAGTACATTTCCTGGCACAAAAATCTTGATTAAGGATATTTTGTTGTTAATGGGGCAGAGTCCTGAATGAACTTTAAATACAGTGTTTGCTAGCAAATTTCACAGATTGCACTCATGATATACCTGGAGATGGTCAAGGGCCACATTATACAGAGAAAAAGAAATAGGTATAATTAATTTAGTAATACGTTTAGTAATATGTTTAGTAATTTAATTAATTTAGTAATATGTTAAATATTTCATATATATATATATGTGTATATATATATGTCATGTAATCAATATAAAAACTATTAGTAAAACACTTTGCATTTCCTAGTACTATTTTTGAAAACCAGTGTGTATTTCATTATGGTGTCATGTCTATTGATAGCCCTATTTAAAGTGCTCAGTAGGCACATGTGGCTGATGTGATAGTGAATATCTAAAGTTAAATATATGGCCATGTAACTTTTTGGGGGGAGGGGGTCAGTCATAGGGCTTGAACTCAAGGCTTAGGCACTGTCACTGAGCTGCTTTTGCTCAAGGCTAGCACTCTACTACTTGAGCCACTGTACCACTTCCAGCTTTTGTATTTTTGTGGTACTGAGGAATTGAACTCCAGGCTTCATACATGCTAGGCAGGCGTTCTACTACTGAGCCACATTCCCATTCCATGAACATGTAATTTTGAGATACTCTTCCTTGAGTAACATTTAAGTTTTCCATGAGTGAAAAAAATAGTTTGTGGCTCCCTTCACTGGTAGGAGCCTACAGTACAAATATTTCCTGTTCCTAAAAAGGACATATTTATAATGCTTTAAATCCAGTGCTTCAACTAGGAGGAAGACACAGAATCAGAGGGAAATAGGGGAAAACGTACAACAGAGGGACCCATCAGCTGCACTGGATATTGATGAAAATGAACTAAGCAACTCAAGGGCAGCCATGGGAAGATGAGAATGAGAGGGATAGAGGGAACAGCTAATGCCAAGCAAAAGGAAAGAAATGTACATATCACCCAATGTAGAAGAAATAGCTCTATTGTCAAAGCTCATAACTTCACAAACTTCATAGACCACAATAATGACAATTTGCTTCATGAAGGTTAGAATGTGTTTGTGACTTTAAGTATTACTATCTCACAATACTATGGAATTTGTGAAATTTATGTAATCACTTAATCACAATAAAAAAAATTTAAAAAAATTCCAGTGCTTCGATGGAAGACGAGGTCTACATCCTCTTCTAATAGTCAGGACCCTCATGGGCTTTTGCCTCAGAGGAAGGCCCTTCCATCTTCCTACAGAGAATGATGTTTCCTAATAGGATCTATCAAGAGTTTCACATTTCACTTCTGATTCTTACAACGATTATGTAGTGTGGAAGTTCACTGATCTAGCTCCTTTGGAGAAAATTGCAATACTCTAAGCTGCTAACAGTAAAATATCTCCATCGTGTTTTCTTCTGGCATGTCCAGAGTCTCCTAAGAATTGGTGAGAGTTTATAGAGCCTGTTTTATGGGAGGGAATCCCTCAGAATCCAAAGTTGTTTGCTTATTTTATTTAAATTTTTAAATTTTTTAAAAATTTTTTGTCAGTCCTGGGGCTTGAACTCAGGGCCTGGGCACTGTCCCTGAGCCTCTTTAGCTCAATGCTAGTACTCTACCACTTGAGCCACAGCACCACTTCTGGCTTTTTCTATTTATGTGGTACCGAGGAATTGAATCCAGGGCTTCGTGCATGCTATGCAAGCACTCTACCACTGAACCACATTCCCAGTCCTTATTTTAATTTTTTGTTGGTCAATGTCATTATACCTACATTCATCATCTGAGAAGTGTATTCTTATGGAGGACAAGCTGTTATTGCTAACTGTATCTTCCTAGATTCTGTTAAGCATGAGAAACAGGAAAACAAGGCCTCCAGGCTTAGGGCCTTGGAGTTGTACCTCAGAAGCACAAGGTGCTGGTTCTGGCTTCTTTTTTTCTTTCTTTCTTTTTTTTTTTTGTCACATGGGGGCTGAACTCTAGACCTGGGCACTGTCCCTCAGCTCTTCAGCTCAAGGCTAGCACTCTACCACTTGAGCAACAGTGCCACTTCCAGCTTTTTTCTGCTTATGTAGTGCTGAGGAATCGAACCCAGGGCCTCATGCATGTGAGGCAAGCACTCTGCCACTGAGCCAACTTCCCAGCCCATGGTTCTGGCTTTTCTTGTGCTTAGCTTGCTTTGTGATATAGCATGTGTCAAGGGAGGAAAAAGCAAGCACTTTAGGTGACTAGGGTTTCTTTGACTCAGGAGACAAGGATGATGACGATGACGATGATGCAGATGAGAAAATGCAGTCCTCAGGGATCACCGATGCTGGTCACATCCGCCAGGAAAGCCAGGAACAGAGTGAGGTGGACCATGGCGATTTTGAAATGGTGGTGAGTCTGTTAGAAGGAGAGGGGAGAAGGAACTTTAAACTCCCCTCCAGCTCTTAGCTTCCTAAAGTTACCATTTGCTATGGGACATTGACAGAGCTTTCTCTCTGCAGTCTGAGTCAATGGTCCTGGAGACAGCTGAAAATGTCAACAATGGCAACCCCTCTCCCCTGGAGGCCCTGCTGGCAGGTGCAGAGGGCTTCCCACCCATGCTGGACATCCCACCTGATGCAGATGATGAGACCATGGTTGAACTAGCCATTGCCCTGAGCCTGCAGCAGGACCAACAAGGTAGAAGGCAATGCCGGGAACACAGTGGCCATTGGCCTTACACAGGAAAGAGGGTTTGGCAGTTACTGATACCCAGCTGACTTAGTTTGTCCCCAGATTTGGGGAGAGGTTGATCTGGGTGAGAGCTGTTCAGAGGTACAGGTGGAGAGTGAGAAGGATTGCTTTGGGAATTCCAGGCTAAGGAGCCAATCTCACAGTTTCTATATTAGTTTGGTCTTTTTGATCAATTCCTCCAGAATCTCTTTTATTCCTTGTGCCAGTGTTCTTTCCTGTCTCTGTAACTAAACTTGGTGGGTGAACAGCAATGGCTGTTGATTAACTTCGTGGCTGGAAGGGGTCATATGCTGGTGTTCAGGTGGCCAAAGCAACGCTGTGGAGAGGGTCTGGAGGGGATATTGTGTTCACTCTCCACTTGTTTCCCAGGCAGCAGCAGCAGTGCCCTGGGCCTGCAGAGCCTGGGACTGTCCGGCCAGGCACCCAGCTCTTCCTCTCTGGACGCAGGAACCCTCTCTGACACCACAGCATCAGGTAACTGTCCACAGCAAGGAGCATGGCTCAGGGTCCCAGGACCCTCAGGCCTTGTTTCTAATGCTGTGAGATATGTATAATGGGCAGCTGCTTTGACAGGCCATCTGGACTTCCTGCTTCTGCCATGGCTGTAAACATATGGGTGTGGAAGGAAAGCTCTGGGGCTTGGTAATGGCACTCACTGCTCTGCTTCCTCACACTTTGCATGCTGCCTGGCTTCAGCTAATTTCCCTAGAGAGATCCACAGAGGTCCACAGCTTGTAGGCTGATTAGCAATAGGCTTATGTTGAAGCATTCTGTATTCTTTGTCAGAGTTGTAACATGGTTTAGACATATTAAAAGAGAGATAAGACTTAGATTTCATATCTTTTAAATTGTCTTCATTTAAGAGTAAAAAGTAAAGCTATAAGAAACTTGGTTAGGCATCAGAATTTTTGGGCAGTGTGGCTAACTAACCATCAGGGACCTGCGCGCTTGAGAGGTTGGGGTTGTGTGGACAGCTAAAATCCATAGAAAACCTTCAGATCTCATTTTGTCTTTACATAAAATCTATTTCTTAATCTGTTAAGAAATAAAATGTATTTCCAAATGGAGAATTGGAGCATAGGAGGATGGCACACCTGAGAAATCCAGTGGAAAATCAGCCCCAAGTAATTTAAGGGTTGATTTATATATATATATATATATGCTTGTTCAGAATGCATCTTTTATTTCTTTTCTTTTGGGAGTTTTACCATGGATAGATAAGGAAAGGGCAAGACTGACTGTCCCCACCTGCTACCGTGTCTTGTTGCTTTTTGAGGTCTCTTTAGTTGCTGTCATTTCAAGCTTTGAGCTGTTGTGCTGTCCTGGTTGTGTTTGTATCTTGCTCTTTTGGCTGTCATGGCTTTTCTCCCCTGTGTCTCTCATCCAGCATTTTCCTCCTGTCTCAGCTCAGCCCTGATCCTGGATGCTGTGGCTGTCTCTGGGGAATTTCCTTGCTTCATTATTAGCATCTGATGAGGATGATTAGGAGGTGTGAAATTTCCCAGTGAGCTCCCTTCTGGACTATTTGATAAAACAAACAGCTGATTCAAGAGCTCATGATAAGTGATTTCTTCACATTAGCACAAATTAACTGATTGCAAAGTAAATCTCATTAAAATTCTGAGTTCTATGCTTTGAATGGCAATGGCTAGTTTCAGATCTCTCAGTAGGTGTCAGTAACACCTAGACAATGGTAACCATGAAGCATTTAGCTAGAACACTCAACATCCATGTCATCTATTATTTCTGAATCTCTGCACTGCAATGTAACAGCGAAATGCCCAGCAAACTGGGTTTTCACTTCTGTCTAAGTACTGTTTGCAACGTACCTTGTGTAGTGTTTGTTCCGGTTAGTGATTAATTGGCAAAGCAAATCTTTCTTTTTTTTCCTCTGACCATAGGATATATTAACTGCACTGTATCTTCTGCACTTTGTGGTTTGATGCTTTCCCCCCAAGGGGGGGTTTTTACCTGTAACAGCTCTTGTTACTCTCTTAGCTCCAGCTTCTGATGACGAGGGCAGCACGGCCGCGACAGATGGCTCCACCCTGCGGACCTCTCCTGCCGACCATGGTGGCAGTGTGGGCTCGGAGAGCGGGGGCAGTGCAGTGGACTCAGTGGCTGGCGAGCACAGTGGTAAAGTGCCTGGGACATTGTGGTCTTCTTGGGCAGGGGGTTGGGAAAAGATAGGATGGATAAATGAATGTCTGGGCCTTGAGTTGCTTCTAGCAGTGAGGAGCTTAAGGACTCACTGCAAATCTGAAGTTCATTTTATCTCAACCTTAGAGTTTCAAGTGTTTAGTGATAGAGCTTAAAAGCTCAGTGGAAGAAAAGCATTGATATGTATGGTCCTGAGTTATATAGTATAATTGAAGTCACTATCCTTAGATATAGTGGGAGAAAATGTGTTCTTGGGATGTCCTGTTAATGATCTGTATTGATCTAGCAGCCATCCTGAAATCATGAGTCAGGGTCTCTAACATGAGGAAACATGACAGCTATTTCAGTTTGACCTTGGAAATAAGTCTGTAGATAAAAATCGGTTGTGAAAAAATTTTATGAGGGCTTAGTTGGAGTTCCCACGAGACAGAAGTTGATAGTGGCTGGGATTAAGTTTGTTCTTGTGATTTAACATAGTGTGCTGGGGCTGGAATTACATTGAACTTCACAGAATAGAAAACAATGTTTTATAATTTACCTTCTTCAACCATTGCTGGTTCAGAGTGCTTTGGGAGTTGATTTTTGCTCTTTAACCATTGCCCTCTAGTGTCTGGCCGGAGCAGTGCATATGGGGATGCCACAGCGGAAGGGCATCCTGCTGGACCAGGAAGTGTCAGCTCAAGCACTGGTGCTATTAGTACTGCCACTGGGCACCAGGAGGGAGACGGCTCCGAGGGAGAAGGAGAAGGGGAAGCTGAAGGAGATGTCCATACCAGCAACAGGTCAGGATGGACCATTCTCAGTCACCAGGCTTGCCTGTCTCCTTCCAGAAAGAGGAAATGGAGCGTTAGCAATAGTTCTTTTCAGACATAAAGGCAATTGAAGCTGCCAGTTTTCTTTTCTTCCAACCATAGCTGACTTCAAAGTATATAGAGGTCCAGCCTACTTTGGGAATTGATGTGTGCCTCCCTTTCCTCCCCCGCTTCTTTCCTTGTTTTTGTTTTTTTTTCTTTTTTTTGGTGGAACTGGGTTTTGAACTCAGCCAATCCTAATCCTGATTTGTGCCTTTTAACTAATTTCCTTCTATTATCTGGCCTGTTTAAAATAATGGCAATGCCACAATAGAGAGGCACCTAGCTGCGTGTTTTTGTTTGTGATAGTGTATATCTCATAAACTGGTCTAGAACTGTCTTACTTATCTGAGTAGTTATTGAGATAATTACAGAGAGAACGAAGAGTGGTTTTTCTCTGAAGACACATAAATCCCTAAGGAACTGTGAAGTGACTGTCACGAAAATAGGAGTTTTTCTTCCTAAAGTCTTTTGTTCCATTGTTTGTTAGAAAGTAAAGGAGAAACAAAACACAGCAAAATGTAGATTGAGGTCTAGAAATACCCAAAGTGGAACATTTTGAAATTAAAAGTTATCGTAATCCATCTACTTCAAAAACTTGTGGTAGTATACTGGATGGGTGGAGTGAATATGTTCACCAGCAGAAGATGACTACAAAAGTAGAAGAGTGAGAAAAATTTAGGAATAATACTTATAGACTTGAATGTGTAGATTCTTGGTTCTCAACCACCTTAGCCATGCCTCTAATTCTGGGTTTTTGCTATTGGCAATAAAAGTTTGGAAATTGTCTTCCTGGGATGACATCAAAATTCTCAGATATCAGCATCCTTAATGGGGTTATAGGTCTGAATCACAGTGCCCCGCTGAATTTTTTAAATAATAGAACTAAATTCTACTATAGGGCAGTAAGGAAAATTGTGATTTTGGAGTACAAAAAATAAAAGGAAATTACTTCCTTATTGTATTTGTTTGTTTGTTTGTTTCAAGAGTAGCATTTAAGAATTTGGAAAGCCAGTAATCTAGTGTGATCTTAGTTGTCTACTCTGCTGGTTTTTGGGACTTCTTTCTCTGTACATGTTTATCTTGTGTATATTCTCCAAACATGAGGGCACTATTTCATCTTGGAGCCTGTTTTGTTTGGTTCATAAAGCTATTGGACTGTTGTTGTTATCTTGAATTTCCTCCCTGTTACCTTGTCCATCCCTGAGCAATTTTCTTTTACTTGCCATCTCTATACAGGTTGCAGTTTGCCTAGTTATTTGTGGATATCAGTGTGGGCCGTTGTGTATTATTTTCTGAAGAAGATCTAGCTCATTCCTTTGAGTCCTTTTTGGAATGATGACTATTTATTATTCCATTAAGAACCTGTGCTTTTTGAGGCCAGCCTGTGAAAGTTACTAGACCCTCATTAGTAGGCTGGGCTTGTAATCCCAGCTATGTTGGAGGTGTAGGTAGAAGAATTGAGATTCAGCCTGTTGGAAAAACTTGAGGCCCTACTGGAAAACTATTAAAGCAAAAAGGGTCCAAGGATGTGACTCAAGTGGTAGAGGAAGTAAGAAAATATAGACCCCAATACTATAAAACATAACAGAAAAACAACTATTTTCATTTAAACATTTATTAATTTGAAAATATTTTAGATACTTGCTAGGATCGGTATTGCATGAAAATGGCACATTTTAAATGTGTATATACCTGTGTCTTCTTTATCCCTAAGATAAAGGGAAGCAGAAGCAGTTGACTAATTATAAAAGTGAATCCATCAATTCATTCAGCAACATTGTTGTTATTCTGTATGAGATTATGAGTTACATGATAGCCAGCCAGCTTGTCTAGGAAGAGGAGATAGTATTGGCATGGAGTGTCATACTAAGTGGATGCTGGGTATAAGATGGCAGTAAAGCAGTGATGACCTTCCTGAGGACTGAGACACATGAGAAAGGAAGGGTCTGGTTCTGAGCAGCTGAGTACAATAGAGAATTTGTACATTGGAGAAATCTAGGAAACACCTGGAGGCAGGACTGTCCACATGTGGATAGCTGGTAGTTAGAGGCTGGGAATAAATGTGACTGGATACCTTACTTGGGAAATACCTTTAACTAACAGCTGCACATAAAAACAATTTTGTTCAGCTCTTTTAATAGAGTGAACTTTCTACTTTTGTGTTTAGCTTTTTAAAATCTTTTTGATGTATGTGTGTGCACACACGCATGCTTGCACATGCATGTGCCTATCCTGGTGCTTGAACTCAGGGTGTAAGTGCTGTCCCAAGTTTTTTTTTGCCCAAGGTTAGTGCTCTGCTACATGAACCACACCTCACTTCTTGCTTTTTGGTGATTAATTGGAAAAAAAGAGTCACAGAATTTTCTGCCCAGGCTGGCTTCAAATTTAAGTCCTCAGAGCTGAGCTTCCTAAGTAGCTAGGATTACAGGCATGGCCTACCAGTGCCCAACATCTTTTTGACTTTTGGGAGGGATAGGGTCTTGCTTTATAGCCTTGGATAGCCTCAAATTCTCCATTTCCCGCATCAGCCTCCTCTTGAGTGCCAGGATTACACACATACCACACCCACGCCCAACTTTAATTAATTAATTAATTAATTTTGGTTGGTGGTGGGGCTTGAACTCTGGACCTGGGCACTGTCCCTCAGCTCTTCTGATCAAGGTGAGCGAGCACTCTACCACTTGGGCCACAGTTCTACTTCCAGTTTTCTGGTGGCTAATTGGAGATAAGAATCTCACAGACTTTTCTGCCTGGGCTGGCTTTGAACCACGCTCCTCAGATCTCAGCCTGCTGAGTAGCTAGAATTATAGGCATGAGTCACTGGTGCCTGGCTTTAATATCTTTCTAATGTTAGGATTATTCAGGTCTTACTTATTTTGGTACAGGAAGAAAGAATAATAGCTGGCTCTTGTTTATATAATGATTCATGTTGTATATTTTCCTTGGCCATTTAGGCTGCACATGGTGCGCCTGATGCTGTTGGAGAGGTTGCTGCAGACCTTGCCCCAGTTACGAAATGTTGGAGGTGTCCGGGCCATCCCATACATGCAGGTATCCTTGATCTCCTGTGTCTGCTACATTACACTTGGGCCATCCTTAAGCAGTGTGTTATCTTTTTCCAATGACTCAGAAGACTTAGTGTTAAGTAACCAAAGGCTGTAAGCTACAGCCTTTCAGGTTACTGATGAAGGCTGAGGGTCAGAGAATTATTTATAAATGCTGAAGGCAATCCAGCTTGGTATTGACAGAGGCAGAAGCAAAAGCTTACTCCTGAGACTTCATTGTATACTGTCTCTCTACTTCTTAAATATTAGAGTATGTTCAAGTTGATATTCCTAGACTAGTTCTCTTCCTTAAAGGTTAAATTGTTCTTTGATTCTAACCTGAGCACACTACTCTATCTCAAGCTACTTTGGCTGGATATAATGTAGGTTAGTCAGTTAATTTTGCAAAATTCTTGCAAAACCCTCTCATTGCTGCTGGGAATGGCATATATTATAAATTGGTTCTTCTGACTGAACACTTTAGCTTGGGAAAACCTGGAACTTAGAACATATTACCAGTGTGATTGGCAGAGCAGTCCAGAAAATTGAGATGTCTTCATGTACACCTCCTTCCAGAGTTCTTTAGCAAATTGGCTTCCATGTTTTCTGTCTTCAGGTCATTCTAATGCTTACTACAGATTTGGATGGAGAAGATGAGAAAGACAAGGGAGCTTTGGACAACCTTCTCTCCCAGCTGATTGCTGAACTGGGTATGGATAAAAAGGTAAGTTGGAGGGTTGTGAGGTATGACAAGGTAGGATTGGCCCAGCTCCTCAGGATCCAACTCCTTTCTTAGAGAAGCATCACCTAGTTCTAGGGTACCATTTACTGAAGGCGTCGGGTTCTGCTGGTTCAACAGTGAGTTCAGTGGCTACTTTGGCCTAGGCATACTTTGGGACCTGAGTACAAATGACAGATGAGACAGTCTCTGCCCTCATGGACCTTTGTGGTGGAGTAGAAACACTGAATTGGTTGTTTGCTTTTTACTGTGGCCTTCTGAGTATTGCAGGCTCAGGTATAGTTCATGTGCACTGGCATTTTTTGTTTTTGGTTTCCCCTGAGAAACACTTATAGTACAGGTAAGTTTGAGGAAGTCGTGTTCAGAGGGTGCCTCAAGCTTAAAGGAAGTGTAGAAGTCTGAGCTCTGTTTCTGCCTGCAGGATGTGTCCAAGAAGAATGAGCGCAGTGCCTTGAATGAAGTCCATTTGGTAGTGATGAGGCTTCTTAGTGTCTTCATGTCCCGCACGAAGTCTGGATCCAAGTCTTCCATATGTGAGGTATTTTTGCTTTGAGCTTATGGGTTTGGGGATAGGTAAGAAGAGAGGAGGGCAGAGGTGACAGTCCTGTGTGAGCATAAGACCTCTGTTGCCCAAGGGGAGTAAGGGAGTAATAGTCTAAGCTGCCGTCTCTTCAAGAGCAGAACTTCCCCCTTTGTTAGAATCCCTTCCAAACCCAAGTCTTTACCAACAATCCCTCCAATGGAGAGGTTAAAGGGTTTGGAAGTTCCATTATTGAAAAGCAAGGTCCTGTTCTGCAAGGCACAGAGTAGCTAAGAGGATTCCCCTAGTGTCTGTTGCTATAAGGTATGGAAATAAAGCCGAGAGAAAGCAAAGTGTGTGGTGAAAGGAGATTAGCACAAAGCGGAGAAGGTGGAATGGAGGCTGAACTGCATCCAATCTTAATGAGCTTATGCGCTGTGGGGTTTGCTGGGATTTGCGAGGCTCTCTAATGGTCTTATTTACAGTAGCTTTTCTCCTACTTTTTATGCATGTGATCACTCACCCCATCTCCTTTGGAAGCTGGTTCTATGGGAGGAGTCCTACTGGGAGAGTGAGGCTGCTTAGAAGTATCTTCTTGAGGAAAGGTTCTTTCCTCGTTGCCCAAGGAAAAAGAAAAAAACCCATCCTTCTGGGAGGAGAAGGTAGTCCTTACCTCCCTGGCATGTGGGTAGAGATGAGGTTGAGCATTTTCAATGCAAAAGACTGATAATTTACTTATATAACAGTTCGTTTTCAGACCATTGTGGGAACATTTCCTACCCTTTTCCACCCAACCAGATTTCATAGGACATTCTTGCCTTCTCTGTGTGTATTTTCTTTCTCCTAGTCATCTTCCCTCATCTCTAGCGCCACAGCTGCAGCCCTGCTGAGCTCAGGGGCTGTGGACTATTGCCTGCATGTGCTCAAGTCACTGCTGGAGTATTGGAAGAACCAACAGAATGATGAGGAACCCGTGGCCACTAGCCAGTTGCTGAAACCCCATACAACTTCATCCCCTCCTGATATGAGCCCGTTCTTTCTTCGGCAGTATGTGAAGGTAAAGTCTTTCCCCAGTCAAAAGAGAGGTCCTGGTACTCCTCTCAAGCACTGCACTCTGAGCCCTCAAAGAATAAAGCTGGAGGAGCTCAGAGTGAGGAACCTCAGAAAAGGAAATTGGGTTCCTTGGTGGAGTTTAATCTTGGCATGTTTTAATAATTGCTCACTCTGCTAAGATTATGATTCCTGTCTTTTTGTAAACGCAGGAAGTGAGCAAATTAGTCATCTCATTCCACATGAAACTCCTTAGAAAAGATGAGATTGTATAAGGCAACTTCAGCTGCATGGGTCTTGTCCTCATATGTATGTCACATATCTGCCTGCTGCCATAAAAGGAAAACCCTTGGTTATGCTGGTTTGGATGAGCCCACAAACCAGGTCTACCCAGTGTTCTTACATACCAGCCATGAAGCATGGAGAAGTTCTGTTTAACCTCAATATCTGTCTCTAAAAATGAGCATATGATGCTGCCTGCGCAGGAAAGTTTTGAATTTAGGGAATGGAATACATTTTCACAGAAAGTCAGGAATCTTTACTTACTACTATTTCAGGATTTTTTTTGAATCAATATAGATCTGATTTTTGTATATGCAGAAAAACAACACCGTATTAGGTGTCAGAATTTTTAGTTCATTACATGAACTAAGTCTTGGGTCTTCTGAGTTTAAGTCAGCAATGGCTTTGAATGGTGCTCTTTACCAACTCCAATACATAGGATTCCTGGTGAGCCTGTTTCCTCATTGAGGTCCCAGTTTCTCACACAGATGTTCTTCTTCAGGGTCATGCTGCTGATGTGTTTGAGGCCTATACTCAGCTGCTCACAGAGATGGTCCTGCGGTTGCCATACCAAATCAAAAAGATCGCTGACACCAGTTCTCGAATCCCACCTCCTGTCTTTGATCACTCATGGTTCTATTTTCTCTCAGAGGTGAGTGAAAGCCTGAGAAGTGTGCTACTCCAGGAAAGGATACAGCTGCTGTTACTCTTGTTTCCTACTTTCAGTGTTCCCCTAGTAGAGCCCTTGCTTGTTCATTTAGGTTGTGGTTTTACCCCTCTGGCACCTGATGTACACATTTGTTGCTAGAAGATAGGGATCTAATCAGCAGTTGGCTGTAATTTGTGACTCTGTCACCTAGTTTGCCTCACAGGGTAGTGATGATCAAGTTCAGTCATACAGGCTATCAGGAAGACAGAAGGCATGCTAGTGAACTGCACAGAGGCTTTGTGCAGAGAACTGATGAAATAGCTAGATACCCCCATGAAGATAGAAAAGGAACACTGGTGACACAGCCCTTGTATGGCAAAGTGAGGCCTGGGGGATCTGGGCTGCTCTCTACAGTGGAGCTATTGCTGGTACCTCTTTTGCCCACAAAGGATGTGTTATGTAGATTCAGGGACACCCAAAGAAGCTGCTGGTTAGAGCTGACTGCATCTACCTGGGGAATGTTGTTGCTAGAACTGCAGATAGCACAGCAATGAGCCCATAGCTTCTACCTTCAGCTTCCTTCCCCATTGGCAGACACTAACACTGGTCAGCTGGCAAAGAGCAGTGCAGAATAGGATAGGTATGCAGAATAACATAGCAGAGTATATGGGTTTGGAGCTGAGAGACTATAGTTCTTTTTTTTTTTTTTGGTCAGTCGTGGGGCTTGAACTCTGAGCCTGGACACTGTCCCTCAGCTCTTACAACTCAAGCCAAGAGCTCTACCGCTTGAGCCACAGTGCCACTTCCGGTTTTCTAGTGGCTTATTGGAGATAAGAGTCTCACAGACTTTGCTTCCCCAGCTGGCTTTGAACCTCGATCCTCATATCTCAGCCTCCTGAGTAGCTAGGATTACAGGCATGAGCCACCAGTGCCCAGTGAGACTAAAGTTCTGACAGCACTGCACAGCTACTTGATACCAGTTCTGGGAAAAATAATCTCAAATGATCATTTGCAGTTCTGGAGCCATACTACTCCGCCTTTCCCCTAGCTATGATACCTAAAAGATTTGGGATACTTTTCTCCATTTAGTTTCATTTTGTGAGCTGGTATGAAGGCCAGTATCCTGTTTCTGAGAATGTGGTGCATAAATACCATGATCCCTTTTTTCCTTCTTTTTTTTTTTATGTATATGCATACTTCTTTTTTTCTTTAAGGAATCAAAAATAGTTGATTCTTGTTATCTAAACATTTTGGATCCACAGCTTCAACCAATTGCAGATAAATCTAAATGTATATGTTCTAAACATTTACAGACATTTTCTTGTCATTTCCTAAAGAATACACCATAACAGCTATTTACAATAATTTATATGGTATTAGGTATTATAAGTAACCTAGAGATTATTGAAAATAAAGGATGTAGGTAGATTATATTCAAACACTATACCATTTTGTATCTCAAAATCTATAGATTTTGAGGTCTGTAGGGGTCCTAGAACCAGACCTTGTGGAATGAATGGTTTGTTTGAGTTCTTACCAGTTTCCAATAGCAATGTATTAAAAACTAAGATGCTTGAGTTACAACTTGTACATATAAATTCCAGATTCTGTACTTTTTTTTTTTTAATATGCAGTATTGAGGTTTATACTTGGCAGGCAAATACTCTGTCACTTGAACTACTTTGCACTCTTTTTGCATTGGTTATTTTTGAGATGGTGTCTCACTTTATGTCCAGAATAGCCTGGACTATGATCCTCCTATTTTCCCTTTTGTCACAGAAATGGTGATGTGTGTCAATGTGTCCAGCCATCATGTTTCTCCTGTAGTTTGAAATGACAGACATGCACCACTGCATCTAGCCATTGGTTGATATGAAGTCTTACAAACTTTTTTTACCCAGGCTGATCTCAATGATGATCCCTAATCTCTACATCCCAAATAGCTAGGATTATACTGTTACAGCTGAGTCACTTTACCTGTCTGACTGTATTCTTTATCCATCAAGTACTTGATGATCCAGCAGACTCCATTTGTACGCCGCCAAGTCCGAAAACTTCTGCTCTTCATCTGTGGATCAAAGGAGAAGTACCGACAACTCCGGGATTTGCACACCTTGGACTCTCATGTGCGTGGGATCAAGAAGCTGCTAGAGGAACAGGGAATATTTCTTCGGGCCAGTGTGGTTACAGCCAGTTCAGGCTCTGCCTTGCAGTACGACACACTCATCAGCCTGGTAAGAGGGCTGGGGAATGGTAGGGGAAGGGGAGCAGGTGCTGAGGCTTAGCCAAGTATGTAACTGGATGAGGGTCTTAGGGAATGTCATCGCTCCATCTCACAGAAAATCTCCAACACCAAAGCCATGCTAGTCCCTTTGTGTTTGGCTTCCGGGTCTGCAGTTCCTCATTCCCAGCACTGAGTGGTCTCAGTTAATGACATGGGTGGCATAATCTTACTAGTTCACTTGTTCATATCTTGGACTATCATGGGTAGGATGAACCTGAAATTTGAGTGTGCAATTTTTTTTGAACCTGAAATTTGAGCATCTCTGTTTTTTATCCTTGAATACTAAAGCAGTGATGGAATATAAAAACTTCTTACTGCCTGAGGAGAGAGAAACTGTTTGAACTTAGGGGAGTAACTAGAATACTTTTTATTTGAGCATCTGGAAAGAAGATAGTGTGAACTCTTAGCTTGTTCATCTTGTGTGTTGTTTATAGTAAGGAAAAAAAATGAATTGGACTATAGTTTGTTTTATGGCCTGACCTGCCTTTGCTGCCTTAGTGAGTGACCTGAAGGCATTCTGTGTGATGGGGATTGGAACAGAAATAGGCTTTTGTGAGGCATGCTTAT
Organism: Dipodomys ordii; assembly: GCF_000151885.1. Classification (NCBI taxonomy): domain Eukaryota; kingdom Metazoa; phylum Chordata; class Mammalia; order Rodentia; family Heteromyidae; genus Dipodomys; species Dipodomys ordii. The sequence continues at coordinate 17,483,841 of NW_012267222.1, forward strand.
GAGCATACCCTGCTCCCAGATTTGCCATTCATCCCTTGAATTGAAGACAGTGGTTACTTCATGGACCCAAACGGGGTGACAGGCACTTAAGGCAGCAGGTGTGCATATTTGGGCTGTGATTGGCTTCCCTTTCAGATGGAACACCTGAAAGCCTGTGCAGAGATTGCTGCCCAGCGAACCATCAACTGGCAGAAATTCTGCATCAAAGATGACTGTAAGTGTTTCTTCTTTTTTGTTCATTCCCCCAGAGCTATTTATTGAGGCTTGCCCTGTGTTCAGTATTAACTTGATGCTAGAGATATAGCCATGAGCAAGATAAAGAGACAGAACTCTGCCTAGCAAAGAAGACAGTAACTTAACAAGTGAAAAGGATTGGTGGTGAAAATTGGGAGCTCTGGGAGTACAGAGCAGGACCCAGGTGGTGGCAGTAAAACAGTTGTCAAAGAGTTTAGAGAATCCTTCCAATAAGGCTGGAATCTGTCTGCAGTTGTCTTCATCCACTGAGATCTTTCTTCTTTCTGGTAGCATCTATCAAAGCAAACTTGGAGAGAAAGCTGGTGGGAATAGGGCAGCTGCAGTCATGTGGCACAGTCCCTTCTGTTAATTGTGTAAGTAGTTCAGTCCCCCATAGCTCATCACTGCTTCTCTGCTTGCAGCTGTCCTGTACTTCCTCCTGCAAGTGAGTTTCCTGGTCGATGAGGGTGTGTCCCCAGTGCTGCTGCAGCTGCTCTCCTGTGCTCTGTGTGGCAGCAAAGTGCTCGCGGCCCTGGCAGCCTCCACAGGTTCCTCCAGTTCCGCTTCCTCCTCTGCTCCTGTGGCTTCCAGCTCTGGACAAGGCGCAACACAGTCCAAATCTTCCACGAAAAAGAGCAAAAAAGAAGAAAAGGAAAAAGAAAAAGATAGTAAGAGTAATTTTTTGGTGCTAATCACGGTGATATGTTAACTCTTGGAGTACATCATTTATTCTGAAATTCTAAAAGGTCATTTATCCTGGGCTTTCCACAAGCTTCTGTAGTGTCATTTTCAGTTGTGGTGACACCTTTGACAATTATGTGACTTCTTATGCAAAGTATAGTAGTCTTTAGTAAGCCAAGCTGCTGCTTCTATGGAATAATAGATAATAGACTATAGAGTGATTGTCAGAGTTAGGTGAAGTGATGCTTAGCCAACCAGGAGTGTGCCAAAAATGTCAACTTTCAGCACACCCCTTACCTTAGCTTCTCTGTTCCATGGGCCTTGGGGACTTGAGATGGTGATCTGCAGGTTGGGAGCAGTGGAGGTGCTTTGCATTCAAGTTATTACTTAGCCTCTATCTGTAGCAGTTACTTAGTCTGTCTACAGTTTACTGTTTGAGATAGCCAACTATTGAAAAGAAATTCTTCTCCCCTTAACTATATTTCTTTGGTGCTAGGGTTATAACAGGCATATTGTCCTGTGCTTTTTTTGTATTAACATATTTATATGTCAGTTGGGGCCAATCTATTTGTTCTCTAGTGAACAACTGAAAATTGTTTTGCAGATTCTACCATTTAGGGTAAAAACAGTTAGAGATGGGATAGAATTCCCCCTCTCCATATTCCTCCCTCCATCATTCTCTCTTCCCTTCATCTGGTAACTTGGCCCTAAACACCTAGGTGACTTCTTTTTTTTTATTTTTTTATTTTTTTTGGGGGGGTGTGGGTCTGGTTGTGGGGCCTGAACTCTGGGCCTGGGCGCTGTTATTCAGCTCTTCAGCTCAAGGCTAGCGCTCTGCCACCTGAGCCACAGCGCCACTTCCGGCTTTTCTCTTTTTGCTTATGTGGTGCTGAGGAATCGAACCCAGGGCCTCATGCATGCAAGGCAAGCGCTCTACCACTGAGCCACCTTCCCAGCCCACTTTTTTATTTTTAACTTATTTTTTTTGTAAAAGAGATGTACAGAGTGGTTATAGTAACATAGGTCAGGTAATGATTACATTTCTTTTTGAAATGTATCATCTCTTCCCTCATGTATCATCTCTTCCCTCATTTTCTCCCAGTTTTTGCCTACCCAGCCCCCTCCCTTACAAGTTGTATAGTTCATTTTTCAACATAGTATCTAGTGAATATCATTGCTCCATTAGTTCACCTTTTGTCCCACTATTTCTGTGCTTCCTCTTCTCTCCTCCTCCCCGAAATAGATAAACTTACATACAAGACAAAAAGTATAGAAATAACAAATAGCAATAAAAAGGGAAAAGCAAAAAAAAAAAATCCCCACAAAAAATTAATTTTTTAAAAAAAACCTCATTTCCATTTCTTGGAGTTCATTTCGATAAACATCCTTTTATATGATCATATGCAAATAGCTATTGAGTCTTTGTGATCCTCTCCTAAGAATATCCTCCTTTGATCTCACTGTATGAATGTTTAGAGTCCTGTTACTTTTCAGGCTTCAGTCCTGCCCTAATTTTGCAGGTGAGAGTTCAGGTAGCCAGGAGGACCAGCTGTGCACAGCTCTGGTGAACCAGCTGAACAAATTTGCTGATAAGGAAACCCTCATCCAGTTTCTGCGTTGTTTCCTGTTGGAGTCCAATTCTTCTTCTGTGCGCTGGCAGGCCCACTGCCTGACGCTGCACATCTACAGGTAGCTCCAGGGCTCAGTTTGCAGATCTCCACAGGTCTGGGACTAGGGTGCATAATGGAGTTTCCCTTTGGTTTTATGTTACGTACTTTAGGTCACGGTATTAATTAGTACTTCTGCCTGCCTGAATCCTTGAGCACTAGACATTTCATCACTAATTTGTAAAATGACCAGGTTTAACTTATCAGATCTAAAGCTCAGTTTTATGCTGTAAGTTACAGTTGGGTGATGGGACTAAATCACCACTTGAAGAAAGCAAAAGGCTAGGCCATATTACCATGAAAGGGTTCCAGCCTACACCCTACTTGTAGGGGCTTAGACATTGTGTCTAGGCCTTGGTGATAAATATAGGTGCCTTAGTTTGCTGCTGCTTGCTAATATGAGCTGACATTTACTTACAGAAACTCCAGCAAATCTCAACAGGAGCTCTTGTTAGATCTCATGTGGTCCATTTGGCCAGAACTCCCAGCTTATGGTCGTAAGGCTGCCCAGTTTGTGGATCTACTGGGATATTTCTCCTTGAAAACAATACAGACAGAGAAGAAGGTAACAACTGATCTATTATAGATGCTAACTTGCCTTATTGAATTTTTTCTTGAGAGTTTAAAACATTATAGCCATTATGGGTAGGGTTCTCATATGTGAATCTATTTTGAATATATCTAGTTTTGTATTTCTAAAGTTATAGGTCCTTCATGTAAACCATGAAAACAACACAATTAGCACAGGAATGTGATCTGAATTTGGCTTAGCCAAGAGAAATAGAAATGTAGGGTGAGGAAATGCAGCTCAATAAAGTTGCTTGGGAGAGAAAGTCCTCCCTGATTTTGTGTCCAAAATATGTTTCTGCAGTTAGACAAATCATTCCATGTCCTTTCCTTAAGCATAATGTCTTCCTTCATTGGATCTGAAAGGTGGCAGTTGCTGAGACTGAGAGGACTTATAAGAAAATAGAATCCATTAGACCTTTGGGAATTAGGACTATCTTTGTGTTTGTGACTGGCTACTGAGAAGTTCAGTGCTTGTTGGATAATCTCTAGCCACAAAGCTGAAGGCCAAAAACAAACAAACAAAAAAACAGAAACAAGCTGAAGGCAAAAAGTCTTTAACAAATAAAGACTTGAGCTTTAATTACATTTCTTTTCTGAATTCTGTTTCAGTTGAAGGAGTATTCACAGAAGGCTGTTGAGATACTTCGGACTCAAAACCATATTCTCACCAACCATCCCAACTCCAACATTTACAGGTGAATGAGATTTGTTTTGATTCCTACTATTTGAAGTGCAGTCACCACTTTGAATAGCTATTTCCTATTGAGTAGTCCTTTCATATGAATTAAAAAGGTCTTCAGGTACATTGATTTCAACTTGTCAGTCCTTGGCTCCTCCCAGGCCGTAGCACATTGAAGGCACTCAAAATATAATCACTGAATTAATGATTGGGTAAGCAGTAGTATCAGAAGGTCTCTGGTGTTGAGGGCTTAATGTAAATAAGAAAAATGACTTCACAAGCTGGGCATTGATGGCTCATTTCTGTAATCCTAGCTACTCAGAAGGCTTAAGATCTAAGGATTGTAGTTTGAAGCCAACCTGAGCAAAAATTCTGTGAGATTCTTAGAAATGGAGCTGTGGTTCAAGGATAGAACACTGGCCTTGAGCAAAAGAACCTCAGGGATAGCACCCAGGCCCTGAGGTCAGGCCCCATACAAAAAAGTTCACAGACACTGTCTTCTTTTTTTAACTAAAAACACAATCACAGAGACTTGAAAGAGGACACTGATTAAATTTATGGTTTATTATTTCCCTGATTTAATAATGACTTTAAAAAACAAGTTTACTGAGCTGGGAATGTGGCTTAGTTGGTAGAGTGCTTGCTTAGTATGCATGAAGCCCTGGGTTCGATTCCTCAGTACCATATAAATAGAAAAGGCTGGAAGTGGTGCTGTGGCTCAAATGGTAGGGCATAGCCTTGAGCAAAAGAAGCTCAGGGACAGTGCGCAGGCCCTGAGTTCAAGCCCTAAGACTGGCAAAAAAAAAAAGATACAATTTGGTACTATTTTAAACATATCATACAGTAATTTTATTGATTATTTGTCTTTGAACTTGGCTTCACCATTTGCTAGTCTAGCATTCTACCACTTTGGCCATGTCTATAGCCCTGGCCTTTTGCTGATTATTTTGCAGATGGAGTCTCGTGGACTTTTCTGCTTGGGCTAGCTTTGAACCTTCATCCTCCAAATTTCGGCCTCTTGAGTAGCTAGGATTACAGGCATGAGCCACCAATACCTGGCTCAATGATTTAATATATAATTATGATTCTTCTGAGTCAGTTAAATACAATTTAAGATTTCATTGAATGTTAGCTCAAACATATGAAACATCTGAGGTCATTTAATTTAAATTTCCTTCCTGTGACTTGTATAGCATTTTGGGATTATTTACTACCCTTGTGTTCTTATGGGAGAATGGGGTTTACTTTAGGGATGTTGAAGATGGCTTTGTCCTAGCTTCTTTGAGAAGCTCAATATTTCCTAAAATGAAAATTTCTTTATGCTGAAACTGGTTTCTTCCTTAGCACCTTGTCCGGCTTAGTGGAGTTCGATGGCTATTATCTGGAGAGTGATCCCTGTCTGGTGTGTAACAATCCAGAAGTGCCATTTTGTGTAAGTAGCATCTCTTTAGCATGACAGGTCCACTGGCTTCTCATTTCCAGAGATTAGTTATTATGACATAGATGTTCTTCCTCAGGTGGTTGGTCACCAGTGGTATGGCTTCTTGCCTACTACAGCACTACCTTAGAATGAATTGCCCTGATGAACTGTTAGTCTTGTATTAATGCTGTGTTTTTGTGTACCTTTGTGTCTAGTATATCAAGCTGTCTTCCATTAAAGTGGACACACGATACACCACCACCCAGCAGGTTGTGAAGCTGATTGGCAGTCACACCATCAGCAAAGTGACAGTGAAGATTGGGGACTTAAAACGGACCAAGATGGTGCGGACTATCAATCTGTATTATAACAACCGAACTGTGCAGGCCATCGTGGAGTTGAAAAACAAGTATGAGCTTTTCAGACTTGGGGTGAGATTGCAGGATTGTAAGGCTTCATTCCAGGTGTTGGCTTTGAGTTCTGGAATGGGGCAAAGAAACATATCCTTAGGAGCCAGTATGTCCTCTTAGCCACACCAGTCATGCCTGACTGACAAAAGGGGAACACAGGTACTTAAGGATATTTAAAGTTAGTCCAGTGGTACCACAGAATCCTGTGGCAGCTTTTCACCAGTCTACTCTTGGGTACCTCCAGGGCCTCAGTGAGCTATTGTTTTCTTTTCTTTCCTTTTCTTCCCCCCTCTCATTAGGCTATTATTACTGAGAGTTAAAAGAGAGGCACGTAGGCTCTCTTGTCTCCTAACACTGTCTCTTTTAGACCAGCCCGCTGGCACAAAGCGAAGAAAGTTCAGCTGACCCCCGGTCAGACAGAAGTGAAGATTGACCTGCCGTTGCCCATTGTGGCCTCCAACCTGATGATTGAGTTTGCAGACTTCTATGAAAACTACCAGGCATCCACAGAGACCCTGCAGTGCCCACGCTGTAGTGCCTCTGTTCCTGCTAATCCAGGGGTGTGTGGCAACTGTGGAGAGAATGTGTACCAGTGTCACAAATGCAGGTAATCCTCGGCTTGTCCCCCAGGGGAGGGCTCACACCCTTCCTGTTTTCCATAACTGTCCCTTTGGGCAATTTTATTATCTGGTATACTGGCTAGTGAGATGATTATGGAATGAGTGGAGAGTCTGATGAGGAATAGGGGAAGAAAGGGAGTTGGAAGAATGGTGTCTGCACATGTGTTTGTGTTCATCCAGTGTGGTTGATTACTTCATTTCCATCTATTGGTTATTGATTATTATCCCTTCAGTAATTCCTGCACTAGCATCCTGAGTATAAATGTGGTATAGCCTCTTCCTCAGTCACCTACATAACCCAAATCGCTGCTGCTCCACTGATCTAACACTTTGGTTCTTTAGATCCATCAACTATGATGAAAAGGATCCTTTCCTCTGCAATGCTTGTGGCTTCTGTAAATATGCTCGCTTTGACTTCATGCTCTACGCCAAGCCTTGCTGTGCAGTGGATCCCATTGAAAATGAGGAAGACCGGAAGAAGGTATGGTCACATCTGGCATGCACTTAGACAGTGGGTTTATTTGAACGTCAAGCAATGCTGTTGCATTTTTGTCTTGACTTCTGGCCCAAGTCTTCCTCAATCCAGCAAATATTGGGTCCCAGGGAGCAGGTTTTGTATAGAAGCAAATAATGGCATCATGTGTACTGGACCCATGAGTTTGGAGATTGGTACTGAAACTCCATGTCTCTAGGAACAGATAACACCAGTTTAGAAAGGCAAAAAGGAGTCATATGACATGCCTTGTATTTGTTCCATAACTGTTTCAGTTGAGGCTGCTGGCTTTTCCTTAATGTTAGCTTATCAGGGACATAATCTCTTAGGTCTGGATGGATGCTAAAGAGCTGTGAAAAGGGGTCCTGTTGGGATAATAGCAGAACATTTAGCTTTGGATTCAGAAGGACAAAAAGTTCGTATTCCAGTTAGTCTTTTTTAATGCTTTTATGACCTTGCATTGCATAAATTTTTCTTGAGCATTACATTTTGTTTTATTCTATACCTCTCTATTCATATAAAATTAATATACTATCTGATAGGATTGTGAGTGAGGGAGATAGTGTACAACATTGTGACATATAGGAAATGTTCCAAGAAGTTATCAGCAGTTAGGACTACTTAGGGAAGTCAACATGCTGAGAAGACTTCACACAGGTCCCTTTTCTCTTCCTGTGTAGGCTGTTTCCAACATAAACACACTTCTGGACAAAGCTGACCGAGTATATCATCAATTGATGGGACATAGGCCACAGCTGGAGAACCTGCTTTGCAAAGTGAATGAGGCAGCTCCAGAAAAGCCACAGGTATTCCCAGACTGGATGGTCACTGAGGGAGGGTTTTGTGTCAGCAGCAGAAGACTGCCTAGGTGAAGTCATCTTAGGGGGACATCTGACAGTTTACTTCTTGGGTTGCAGGAAGACTCTGGAACGGCAGGGGGCATCAGTTCCACATCAGCCAGTGTAAATCGCTATATCCTGCAGTTGGCTCAGGAGTACTGTGGTGACTGCAAGAACTCATTTGATGAACTCTCCAAAATCATCCAGGTGTGTTTTTTCCAAATAAAATTGATGGCTGTTTTCACAGCAGTCCTATTGCAGTTCAGTTCTTGGTGTTGTATTTTCCCAATCCTTTTGGTAAAGTATACCAGATAGTGCCTCCCATATTGCAATTTCTGCCACTTCTCAGAGTGCTGACTTCGGCTGTAAGACAGAATGTTTTTCTTGTCCATTAACAAATCTGTATTTAGAACAGTTAGTGCTTCCAGAAAAAAAAAAGTTTCCAAAATTCTATTCCCTTCTTCTAATACGCTATGTTTGTAGGCTAGAGGATTAGAGAGCTGCAGTCAGCTCAGGTGGGCTGCATATGAACATTCTGTCACTGACTCCATGATAGGATGCCAGCCACAGGCGGTGAAGCTTCACCCAAAGAGAACATCCAGTTTATTACTTCCCCCTAGCCCTCCAATCACTGGCATCCCATCTTTGCTAAACATGCCCAAGTTTCTGACCCTTGGTTTTTTTAAAAGACAGTTTTACAGAGAGGATGAGCCTGTGATCAGAGTTTGATTTTTGACTGGCTCCCTTAATTTGTGAAACATCTGTTAAGCTTCAGTTTCCTCTTCTGTAAAATGAGGATAAAATAACTGTGAGGTTATTGACAACACTGAATTAGTAATGCAGATGAAGTTGTTTTCCAAGTGAAACTAACTTTCTAATTCCTTTGTGCTTATTTTAATTGCCTATTTCATTTTTGTCTTTTCATTTTTAGAAAGTCTTTGCTTCACGCAAGGAGTTGTTGGAATATGACCTGCAGCAAAGGGAAGCAGCCACCAAATCATCCCGGACTTCTGTGCAGCCCACATTCACTGCCAGCCAGTACCGCGCTTTATCCGTCCTGGGCTGTGGCCACACATCTTCCACCAAGTGCTATGGCTGTGCTTCTGCCGTCACCGAGCATTGTATCACACTCCTCAGGGCCCTGGCCACCAATCCAGCTCTGCGACATATCCTTGTCTCCCAGGGCCTTATCCGGGAACTCTTCGATTATAATCTTCGCCGAGGAGCTGCAGCCATGCGGGAGGAGGTCCGCCAGCTCATGTGCCTCCTAACTCGGTCAGCACCTCCTCCACAATTATGGGCCTTAGGAATGCCTACTCACCCTGGTGTTAGTGAGAGGACTAGAGGAGATGCTGGAAGGACTAAGGGTGTGGCAGAGAATCATGTTTCTGATTGTCTGGTGGTGATTGTCTGCTTATCGCAGAGGAATCATGGGAAGACTGAGGGTGTCAATTATCCAACTAGGCTTCCTTGTAAATGGTTGTTTGGCATATACCTTGTTGGTTCCAGGGATGTGTACTGAGGAGATGTTCTGCTCTTGGTGAAGGAGGACAAGAGAACTTAGGGACGCTTGGACTCAAGAATACTTAACCAAAGCAGTCAATGGAGCCTAGGGAGGGCTAAGGAAGGTCTGAAGGAGTAACACTTTGACTCAAGCTCAAAAAGAACCAGGCTCAAGAGCTGACATTTTGCAGCATGTACCTTGGAAAAATTATTGAATTTCTCCTGAGCTTATACATTACTCATCTATCTCCTTATCTGAAAACAGATGAGGAATATAAGTACCTTAAAGGCATTTGATAAGTGTGGGTGAAATAATTTGTAAATAATAACTTACATGGTACTTAGTAGGTATGAGAGATTGCATCCAGAGCTTTATTTATGTGGGATAAATTTAGTCCCTCATTTAACAAATGTCTGTTGAATGCCAGGTTCTATTTGAGACTGTGGGGGTGCAGTGGTAAATGAAGCAAAGCCCTTGCCCTCAGGTATCTGATATTCTACATATGGAGGGCATCAGTAAGCAAATACTGAAAACTGTGATTCCAGAAAACAAGATTGTAGGGGAAAATAAAGCAGGGTGGTAACCCCTGCAGGAGAGTGTAATTAAACTATGTTGAAAGCAAAGAGTGACAAGATAGTGTATTTTTTAGGTCAGTCATGGGGCTTGAACTCTAGGCCTGGGCGCTGTCCCTAAGCTCTTCAGCTCAAGGTGAGTGCTCTACCACTTGAGCCATGGTACCACTTCAGGTTTTCTGGTGGTTAATTGAAGATAAAGAGTCTCATGGGCTTCCTTGCCTGGTCTGGTTTTGAACTGAGATCCTCAGATCTCAGCCTCCTGAGTAGCAAGGATTACAGGCATAAGCCACTGGTGCCTGGCTCATTTTTGTTTTTTGTTTTTAAAGAAGATACATTTTTACAAAGGGTCATAGGGGGCTGGGAAGGTGGCTCAGTGGTAGAGTGCTTGCCTTGCATGCCTGAGGCCCTGGGTTCGATTCCTCAGCACCACATAAGCAAAAAGAAAAAAGCCAGAAGTGGTGCTGTGGCTCAAGTGGTAGAGCGCTAGCCTTGAGCTGAAGAGCTGAGTGACAGCACCCAGGCCCAGAGTACAGGCCCCACGACCAGACCCAAAAATAAAAAATAAAATAAAATACAATACAAAAGGTCATAGGAAGTACCATGTGGGAAATGACATGGAGGCAGTTAGAAAAGATAAGGAAAACATGACCCATGGTAAGTGTGGATTCAGATTTTGAAGACTCTGACATCTCCTGATATCCTGCCACTTGGGGTGTAGACCCCTGATGTATGTGCCGCTCTACCCTCAGTCAGCATCTCTTTACAGAAAAGGAAACAACTACCTATACCCCCTTTCACTACAGACAGAGTTTTGTGGTATTCTAGTCTTGCTTTGGGGAAGGAAGGAGGAGGACGAGGTAGCTCTAGCCATAACATGTTTGAATGACAGAACTCCATTCCATTGCCTCCTCAGAGATAATCCAGAAGCCACCCAGCAGATGAATGACCTGATCATTGGCAAAGTCTCTACAGCTCTGAAAGGCCATCGGGCCAACCCTGACTTGGTGAGTAGGCCGGCCAGTAGTCCTCCAGACCCCTCTAGGAGGCCAAGCGCAGCACATGTACAAAGATCACATCCTAAGATGATTTCTCAGATGGAGCCTACTGAATGGGGGTCTCCATTTCTCCTTGTCCCTGATGGGGCCATCTGTGACCAGACATTTCATTATGAATCCTGAGATCAGTTTGGACTCAGTCCCAGTCTGGGACTGACTGTGTAGATCCTTGTTGACTCATGTGCCTTCCCATTGGCCTCTAGGCAAGTAGTTTGCAGTATGAGATGCTGCTGCTGACAGATTCCATCTCGAAGGAGGACAGCTGCTGGGAGCTCCGTTTACGCTGTGGTGAGCTCAGGGAACATCTGGATTTGGGTCAGGGCTTTTCAGAGACTGGAAAGGAGGCACTAAGCCATAGTCTTGGCACCAACTGGGAGAGATGGAAGAAGGAGGACAGTTGGGCAGCCTTGTTGGGTAGGTGGCATATTTTTGTGATCATGACCTTGCCTTTCCTGATGGTCCCTAGCGCTGAGCCTTTTCCTCATGGCTGTGAATATTAAGACTCCTGTGGTAGTCGAGAACATCACCCTCATGTGCCTGAGGATCTTGCAGAAGCTTATTAAGCCACCTGCCCCAACCAGCAAGAAGAACAAGGTATGGGGCCAGGGAGGACAATGAGCATTGTGACTTGCTTCCTGAAGGTCTATGCCGTACTGTGAATGCATTGGCTAGGCTGCTTTTGTTTTTGTTGAGCATACATGTGGATGGGTTGAGGTTTTTGAGAAAGAGGTTTGGAGAAAAATGAACATGAAAATATAAAAGCTTAAGTGCTTTGAAAGCAAAAGCCATTGAAAGACTACCTTTTTAAATGACTTGTGGCTCCCAAAAATCACTGGGTTCTTTCCCACTTGTATGACTTGCTAAATTTTATTTCTATTACCTAGTATATACTAGAGCAATGTATGTATAATAGCTGCACAATACGTCATGATTAGGTGAATAAATAAAACTCAAGCTTTTATTCTGAAATATCCATCACTAAGCTACAGACTGACTTGCTGTAGGGGTTATAGATATGTAGGCCATAATTCATTCTCATGATCTTGCCTTCTTTTTTTTTTATTGTAAAAATACTGTACAGAGGGGTTACAATTACATGGGCAAGATAATGAGTACATTTCTTATCAAGCATTGTAGCCTCCTCCTTTGTTCCCCCTTCCCATCTCTCCCCCCCCCCCATCTTGCCTTCTTGAGGCTCTCTCTAGTCTGGCCTGCCTTGATCCATTTTTTGTTTTTGTTTTTTAATATTGTTACTACCAAGATAATATACAGAGCAGTTATAATTATGTAAGTCAGGGAGTGAGCATATTTCTTTTGGACAGTGTCACCTCTTCCTTTGCTCTCTCTCCCAGTTTTTATGTCCCATACCCACTTATGAGTTATGTAGTTCATTTTCAACATAGCATCTATTGAGTACTGCTTGCTGCATTTGTTTACCTTTTGTTCTTCCATTTTGTGCTCCCCTCCCCCAAAGCCAGTTAAACAAACAGAACAAAAAGAACAGAAAAACACTTGACAAAAAAACCCTCTTGATTCCATTTCCTGCAATTCATTTTGATAAGTGTTACGTGTATATAGGTTGATCCATTTTTGATTCCTGCTCCCTTCAGATGGGTCATGCTTGTTGGGGAAAAGGCTTCTTAGTGTATGACTGCTTAAAAAGTGCTAGACACAAGAGAATCATCTTATAGCTCCTGGTCTTCTCTGGTAGTTTTCCCAAAGGAAGGACTAGGTTGCCTGCTTCCTTACCCTGGATGGATTCTCTCTCTAGAGTTAATTCCCAGCAAATAAAATCCATCTTTGATTGAAAAGAGAAACTTTTCAGTCAAAACTTTTCAACAAAACTTTCTCTAAGATAGTCTTTGCTCTCTTCTTTCTATTGGTGGTTATGCTAGGTGAGGTTGTTGGAGCCTAGCTTGAGGAGGCATCACAACATCCTCAATAAAACGGGAGATTCTACCCGAGTCCCAGCCTTCTTAATGTGCAGTGTGACAAAGAGTCCTAATTCCTGGGCTCTTGTGAAATGTTAGCTGAGCCCTGCTTTTCTGCAAGGTCACAATTGTCTGAAAGAATAACTGATGGGAAAGTTGTGGATTAAATGTTTGTCAATTAAAAACTTCTACTCTTCTGGACCCCAATGGCAGTTTGAAGCCAGACTGGGCAGAAAAGTCCTTGTGAGACTCTTACAGCCAGTTAACCACCAAAAAACTGAAAGTGGTACTGTGGGTCAAGTGGTAGAATGCTAGCCTTGAGCACAAAGAGACTCAGGGATAGCACCCAGGCACTAAGTTCAAGCCCCACAACCCAAAAACAGTGCCACTCCTTTCTCTATAGATTATTATTTGCTTCAGAAAATATATTAATTAGATAATTGGTATTTAAATGAATAATATTATTTTAATTTTGGTTTCCATCTTTAATATGGTTGATATTGATAGATCTAACCACACAAATAAAAGTTCTGTAGAGTCTCTTTAGTAATTTTTTTTGGGGGGGGGGTCCGGTCGTGGGGCCTGAACTCTGGGCCTAGGCGCTGTCCCTCAGCTCTTCAGCTCAAGGCTAGTGCTCTACCACTTGAGTTACAGCGCCACTTCCGGCTTTTTTCTTTTTTGCTTATGTGGTGCTGAGGAATCGAACCCAGGGCCTGGAGCATGCAAGGCAAGCGCTCTACCACTGAGCCACCTTCCCAGCCCTCTTGAGTAATTTTTGAAGAACGTCATAACAAGGTCCTGAGGCCAGAAAGTTTGCCAGTTGTTTATAACTGGGCAGGCCCTCTTCTGTGGGGGCTAACTGTGTACATTCTGGAAAATGCAATGACCCCCTGGAGGGTTTCTATTCTGGGAAACTACAGGGATAGGATTTAGTGTGTGGATTATGGCATTGTCTGCTCGCAGCCTGCCATTAGGCCTAACATAGAGACTTCTATTAAAGTGGATCCGGATGTTTAATAGGAACATATACTTGGACATAGAAGATGTACATGTTGCTGCTCCAGATCATCTCGGCTTTGAAAGTGGCTCCTGGGTTGCCAGGGCCATTCCATGGCTAGAACTGGGCTCAGCGTGCTAGTGAGCTCTTACATTGCCCCGCTTCCTCTAGGATGTCCCTGTCGAGGCCCTCACCACTGTGAAGCCATACTGCAATGAGATCCATGCCCAGGCTCAGCTGTGGCTCAAGAGAGATCCCAAGGCATCCTATGAAGCCTGGAAGAAGTGTCTTCCTATCAGAGGTATATTGATCCCTTCAAGATATGGAGAGTTGCCCCCCTCTTGCCTCTGTCCTCACAACTTCTCCCCCACCCCAATTACCATCATGACCTTACACTTATCTCTCCCTACAATCCTTGACCTTGACCTTTCAGGGATAGAAGGCAATGGGAAGTCTCCCAGCAAGTCAGAGCTTCACCATCTCTATTTGACTGAGAAGTATGTATGGAGGTGGAAACAGTTCCTGAGCCGGCGAGGGAAGAGAACCACCCCTCTGGATCTCAAACTGGGGCATAACAACTGGTTGCGACAAGTAAGTGGCTGTATCCCAGGTCCCTCACTCCCTGTGTCTGGACATCATCACTTGTCTGCTCTGCTTTCTTTTTCCCTTTGTTATTGCTGGGTCCTTTCAAAGCAGTAAGGGTTCTTGGTGTAACCACCAGCATGGTGAACTGGTTAAAGCACTACTTCCAAGACACAATTAAATGAAATTGTGCTTACAGGTATCCATGCTAAGAACAAAGCTTGTTTGACTTTTCCTTCTTGTTTTTTTTTTTTTTTTTTTTGGTTGTTGTTGTTTTTTGCCGGTCATGGAGCCTGAACTCTGGCCTGGGCGCTGTCCCTCAGCTCTTTAGCTCAAGGCTAGCACTCTACCACTGGAGCCACAGCGCTACTTCTGGCTTTTTCTGTTTATATGGTGCTGAGGAATCGAACTCAGGGCCTCATGCATGTGAGGCAAGCACTCTACCATTGAGCCACCTTCCCAACCTGACTTTTCCTTCTTGAGTTAACTTGAGGTGCTCTCCCAGCCACTTGGTGGAAAAGTCTCCATGAAGAATGGAAACTCCTCAGCAGCCTCTTCCCAGGGCTGTAGTAACTGGATACTGTTAGCTGGTGATCTGGAGCTTTAGCTCTTTCCCTTGGGAGGTTCCCAGAGTTCTTCAGGATGTGTGGCAGCCAACTCCCCTGCTGGGAGCTTGGTAAAACAGGATGTCCTCTTGACCCAGGCTTCTCCTCTTCTGTATCCTGCAGGTGCTTTTTACTCCTGCAACACAGGCTGCCCGGCAAGCAGCTTGTACCATTGTGGAGGCTTTGGCCACCATCCCCAGCCGCAAGCAGCAGGTCCTCGACCTCCTCACCAGGTATAGTTTGGGGTGAGATGAGGAGGTGATTCACTTCATCAGCAGCCTTTTCCTCTTTGCAGTGGACATTTGCAGATCAGGATTAGGAGGTATAGCCGTGCGGGTGTGTGCTCGTCTCCCTCCCTACTGCAGAAGTAACATAGCACCACCAGGCTGTGTTTTAAGGGAGGTAAAGCAGACAGCAGTGTTCATTGATTGACCCTTTGTTCTCAGGTGCTCACACCTAAGTGCCTGCACACATTGTCTTAGGTGCTTGTTGGGGGCAGTAGCTCTGAGGTAGGAATGGGTAGAGTTCACAGCCCTCATTCCCTGTGGCTCTCTGTTTTCTTCCTATGTGAGAATATGGGGTTTCTCAGATGCCTTCCCTCCACTTCTGGAAGAGGAGAGGCACAGCAGAAGATCTGGAGGAGGGAGCCATTGGGTATCTTAGAACCACTAGACATTACTGTGGACACTTGTCTCTTGATGGCAGCTATCTGGACGAGCTGAGCATAGCTGGGGAATGTGCTGCTGAGTACCTGGCTCTCTACCAGAAGCTTATCGCCTCAGCCCACTGGAAGGTCTACCTGGCAGCTCGGGGAGTTCTGCCCTACGTAGGCAACCTCATCACCAAGGTATTCCTCCCACTCCCCTAACTCCTTTCACTGTAACAGTCTAGACTTTTGACTGTACTGTAACTATCCTATGGCTGTAGCAGTCTGCAGGGCCTTTAGGCTGTTTGGGGATTTTTAGCAGTCCTCAACAGCTCTGCAGCTGTCTTGTTTCAAAGCGATTCTGCAAGGGCTGGACTGAGCAGACCTGGCTGCTGAATGCTTTTGTTTGGTGCTTGCACACTCCTGGGATGATGGAGGTGACTGGGATTAGTGGCAACAGTGTCACACTGTGTCTGTCATCTTGCTTAGGAAATAGCCCGCCTGCTTGCCCTGGAGGAGGCCACCCTGAGCACTGACCTGCAGCAGGGATATGCCCTCAAAAGTCTCACAGGTAAAGAACCAGTGAACCTTCCCTTCAGACAGCCAGGGCGTGTGCTAAGGACTGATCTTAATTCCTAGAATCTGGGCTGACTTCTTCCTTCCTCTTTGTGTTGACCATAATGCAGATTCATACTGCTCATTTTTCTTTTGATCACCTACTTGTTCTGTGCTTTGAACAAAGACAGATATGCTTTGCTTTTTGAGTTGCCCATGGCCTGTGATGACATTAGCCTTCCTTGCTTGTAGTCTCTTGGAGGGCTCTTGAAACCATGTTTTCCTGTCCCCACAGGCCTTCTGTCTTCCTTCGTGGAGGTGGAATCCATCAAAAGGCACTTTAAAAGTCGCTTGGTGGGAACCGTGCTGAATGGGTACCTGTGCTTGCGGAAGCTGGTGGTGCAGAGGACCAAGCTGATAGATGAAACCCAGGACATGCTGCTGGAGATGCTGGAAGACATGACCACAGGTAGCCCTGATCTGCAGCTAGTGCTGGTATCCTTTGACCTTCCTGAGCTGACAAGGTGCATGGGTCTACACCCCCAAGTGCTACAGAGCTGGAGGAGGGGTGGCACGGATCTCCCCATATATAAGGGAGAAAGCCATCTCTCAAGCACTGGTTCTTGGAATTATAAGTTTGGAGTTTGGAGTTTTTCTTTTGCGCTCACGGGGTGGGGTTGGAGGAGTGCAAGGGTTCTCAGTCTGGGAAGTTCTGAGACCTTGTCCCTAATTCGCTCTGCTCTGTCCACCTTGTACTTATGGAATTCCATGTTAATCTCATGGTGTGTTTGTGTTGTAGTTTGGATAATTTCTTGGTTCATTAATCTCTTATGCACTGTGAGTAATCTGTTTTTAATCTATCAGAATTCTTATATTTCCAGATTTTTAAATTTATTTATTTATATTTTTTATTGATGGTCTGGAGGTTTGAACTCAGGGCCTGGTGCTTGCTAAGCAGGCA
This sequence comes from Dipodomys ordii, assembly GCF_000151885.1. NCBI lineage: Eukaryota > Metazoa > Chordata > Mammalia > Rodentia > Heteromyidae > Dipodomys > Dipodomys ordii. Next base: position 17,500,865 of record NW_012267222.1, read on the forward strand.
TTTTACTACTTGAGCTACTCCACCAGTACCTTTTTGCATTTGTTCTAGACTGTAGTCCTCCTATTGCTGCTGAGATGACAGGTCCATACCTCTGCGTCCAGTACTGTGCTTGCCTTGTAGTATAGAATTAATGACAGGCATATATACCACTGGTCCAGCCATTGATTAGATTGAGTATTGTGAGCTTTTATGCTCAGGCTGACCTTCAATTATTATCAATTTGTATCCCAAGTAGATGGCATTATAGGCTTTAGCCACTGCACCTGGCCTATGGTTTCAGATTTTATAATCTCTTGCTCATTCACATTTACCTTCCTTTTTGTAATTGTAAGCATATTTGTACTTAATCATTCAGCTCAAGGCGAGCGCTCTACCACTTGAGCTACAGCGCCACTTCTGGTTTTCTGGTGGTTTATTGGAGATAGGAGTCTCACGGTCTCTCTTGCCCAGGCTGGCTTTGAACCGCGATCCTCAGATCTCAGCATCCTGAGTAGCTAGGATTACAGGCGTGAGCCACCAGCGCCCGGCATTGTACTTAATCATTCTAAAGTTTGATCTTACTGCTTTTTGTTCAGGTTCTTTCTTGTAAAACACATACCTTAAATCTTTTTGTATTTCATGATATTGACTGTGACTTCATATTGTTAAACTCTACAACCTGACAATGAGTTTCTCTAGATAGAATTCATAATTGCTTCTGCGAAGCAGTCTGTTGTCCCAGGGCTCTGCCATCCAGAGCTGCCTTCAGGGAAGTTCTGAGCTTTAGGTGTTTCAGGCTTCAGGTAGTGTAAGGTTGGATCCACACAGCCCTGTGAGGGGATGGCTTGTAAGTTCTTAGAAATTTGTTTCCTACTCAGTGCCATATTTTAAGGAAAGACAATTTGCTTTCCTGAAAGCAATTTGACTGAGGAAAGGAAAGATATATCTAGTTGACCCTTATACCAAGAGTCTAGGTCTATTGAGCTGCCACGTTCATGTTTATGTGTCTGGGCGCCCGCACGCATGCACGCATGCGTGCATGTGTGGTGGAAGGTGGCTTCTGCTAGACTCCTGCCTCAAAAGATTCACAACTTTTTTTTTTTTTTTTTTGGTCGGTTGTGGGGCTTGAACTCTGGGCCTGGGCGCTGTCCCTCAGCTCTTCACCTCAAGGCGAGCGCTCTACCACTTGAGCTACAGCGCCACTTCCGGTTTTCTGGTGGTTTATTGGAGATAGGAGTCTCACGGTCTTTCCTGCCCGGGCTGGCTTTGAACCGCGATCCTCAGATCTCAGCCTCCTGAGTAGCTAGGATTACAGGCGTGAGCCACCAGCGCCCGGCTAAGATTCACAACTTTTTATCTAGTACACAGATCCTGGTTGGTTGTGGAAACACCAAAGCTCAAGGCAAAAAGCTGCTTTAGGGATTTGCCTCTTTGTCTTGGTTTCTGATTTCTCTAATCTTTTTCACTGCCAGTTTGCTGATACATATGTTATACCAGATATTCCACATTCTAAGTTCTTAAGTGGTGAGAAGTAAAGAGAGGTCCAGGAACCGTATCCCAAATGGAAGTCCTTCAGATATCACTTTCATTTCAAGCCCAGCTAGCCTGTGATCTTGTCAGTGTAAGCTGTGTATGTGTGCGCGCGCGCACACACACACGCACACGCGTGTATGTGCACGCATGTATGGGCCAGTTCTGTGGGTTGAAAGCATGGCCTGGACACTGTCCCTGAGCTGATTTTTCTCAAGGCTAATATTCTATTACTTGAGCTACAGCACCATTTTTGGCCTTTTATGAATAATTTATTGGAGATAAGAATCTCACAGACTTTCCTGTGCTGGGCTGGCTTTGAACTGCTATTCTCATATCTCAGCCTTCTGAAAAGTTAGGATTACAGATGTGAGCCACCAGAGCCCCATCTAAAGACCCTATTTCTCTTATCAGGTGACTTGAAGTTGGCTCTTGGTCCTATAGAGGGCAGTATACTTACTCTTTCCAAAAGATGTATAAACAATAACATCTTTCCATGTGACTAGAATATAGTCAGAATTATGACTTGATATTTGGAGGGGAGCCTCTTTTGGCAAGGGGTTGCTGAACTGAATATGGCACGGTCCCTCCTGAGGAGGTGTATCCTTAGAGACATAGGGACAGGAACCCAGATGATGCAGTATGTTGACTTGGTTGGAAGGATTTCTCAGTGAATGTAGTTCAAGTATAAAAATCAGTCAGCATCAAGTTTACAATTGAATTGCATAGACAGCATTCACAGATTAGGGCTCAGGTGGCGTGACACACATGTGCCTATAATCCCAGTTGAAGATGGAAGATTTTGAGGTCACCTTGGCTATAGCAAGACCTTGTCTCAAAAAGAAAAGAAAAAGTTAAAAAAAAATTTAACAGCAAGAAAAAATCTGTTGGTCATAGTGCTTTACATTTAGTTTCATTTCTGCATGGGCAAAGAAAGCTCTTCTCACTAACGTGGCCACTTTGATTTCTGGCAGGTACAGAATCAGAAACCAAAGCCTTCATGGCTGTATGCATTGAGACAGCCAAGCGCTACAATCTGGACGACTACCGAACACCAGTTTTCATCTTTGAGAGGCTGTGCAGCATCATTTATCCTGTAAGCAGTGAGTGCTCCCCATGGTTTCAGTGTCAGCCTAATAACACTTGGGGACTCAGACAACATTTTAGGAAGATCCACTGGCATAAAACAGAAGCAACCTCCTTATTTTTCCATTCCTACTATGGAAAATTCAGTAATCTTCTTGGTCTTACTTCCTATCTTGAAGGTCAAGATCAGCCTTATTACTATTTTAGTTTAATTCTAGCTTTCGTTTCTGAAATCTCATTGTTGATCAGTCTGGCATGTTGTGGAGGAAGCTATTTGGGTTTGAGTACAAAGACATTGTTGCTCTCATCCTTCCTTACCCCATTAGTTTTAAGTATGCATGCATTCTTTGCTTCATTTTGCATAGCCTGAGCTATGTGGAAGTTCAGAGACCCTTTTTGCTGTGGAGGAAGGAAGTAAACACCAGTGACCCCAGTTACCCATGAGAGGTCACTGAGTTGTGCCATGTAAAGAAACCCTCTTCTCAGCTTAGGGTTAGACAGTCATCTGGCTTAGATGAGTCAGCACTGATGAGCATGTCTCACTCCTTGTCTTCTTGCTGGTGTTTCAGGCTCCTTGGATTGTTTCTGGCTGTTCTGAGTGACCTCTGAGCTTCCCATTCTTTATAATGTTTCTCTCAGACTATCTACAGAAGATGCAGCATGGCAGAAACCTGCCTCTCCCACCCCTTGGTGGCAGGAAATGCTGAAGCACTTCCTTTTCTGTCCTTTAGGAGGAGAATGAAGTCACTGAATTCTTTGTGACCCTGGAGAAGGACCCCCAACAAGAAGATTTCTTACAGGGCAGGATGCCTGGGAATCCATATAGCAGCAATGAGCCAGGCATTGGGCCACTTATGAGAGATATAAAGAACAAGATTTGCCAGGACTGTGACCTGGTGGCTCTCCTGGAGGACGACAGTGGGATGGAGGTAAGAAGCATGGGACAGTCTGCTGGTGAATGAGAGCATGGGCAGAAATCAAGTCCAGCTGCTTCTCATTAGAAGCTGATTAACTTGCTTGCATTGGCTTCCCACCTGCTTGCCACTCCTGGTGTTAGGGAGGTATGGAGAGCTCTTCCCAGTGTTTGGCATTGAATATATAGGTGGTTAATGGCAGTTGTAGGTTTTGATTATTGTTTCTCTCATAGATTTTCAAGAGATTCCAAGTTAGTAGAGCTCCCACAATCCTGATGTTCTGTCTTTACAGATTTAAGGCCCTGTGTGCAGGACCTTCTGATGGACAGACTTGTAGGTCTGGATGATCATATACATAACAAGAGGGTCTGGATTATTATATACTCAGTGAGAGGGTCTGGATTATCATATACAGAGTGAGAAGCACATGTGCCTTTCCCAGTGCTGACCTGAAGTTGACTCAAGAATGAAGGTCCTGTGCACAGTTTCTAAGCTGGAGTCCACAACTAGATAAAGAGTGTTTGACCCTAAGATTGTATACTTGATACTGGGTGTAAGACATATGTATTCATTTTCTAGACAAAAACATGTACAGAGACCCAGGACAGGTGAAAGTGAAGAATGTGAACACTGCCATGAACCATCCTTTGATCTTGAAACTTACAATTATGTGGAATAACAAGCTCATCTGTTTCTCTGTTCAGCTTCTAGTGAACAATAAAATTATTAGTTTGGACCTACCTGTGGCTGAAGTTTACAAGAAGGTCTGGTGTACCACGAATGAGGTATGTGCTTGTTTTCTTGCTTAGGAGTGTGTCTCTTCCTCCCCCCCCCCCCTTTTGCACAGGTTGTTAATCATCATTTAGCCCTGTGGCAACACTAGCAGCCTTACTTCCTCTCTTTGTGGATGTATGGAAAAAGCCTATCACTTTCTTTACTTTTTGAAACATAAGACCAATGACAGCAAAAGAACTTCAAGAAAGCATGAAAAAGCCAGGCCCTAGAGGCTGACGCCTGTAATCCTAAAAGAACCACACCTGTAATCTTAGCTACTCAGGAGGTTGAGCTCTAAGGATCGAGTTTGAAGCCAGCCTGGGCAGAAAAATCCGAGATTCTGATCTCCAATTCACCACCAAAAGCTAGAAGTGGCTTAAGTGGTAGAGTGTCAGCCTTGAACAAAAAAGTTCAGATAAAATACCCAGGCCCTGAATTGAAGCCCTAGTGCTAACTCAAAAAGAAAATAAAAGAAAAGCAAAAAAGGAAGGGAGTTGTGAACAAAAGGCAAAAAAAAAAAAAAAGCTTGAGTTTTTTCTGTCCTCATGTAGCATAGGCTAGCTTGTGTGTGTTCTTGAGCTCCATGGGCTTTATGCAGGCACATCACAACTGAGATTCATTCTCAGCTTTTATGGGAGCACTCGCACATCAGGATATTTCCCAGTTGTTTTGCTACTTGGAGAGTTGAAACACAAGCAGGCAGATGTTGTTGAGAACTGAGCTACAGTGCTTTGGTCCTCTTGGCCACCATAATACTTGTTGTCTCTCCACTTAAGGAAGTCTCCAACATCCCCCTTCCCTCAGTCTCTCTATATTCCCCTAATTGCTCTCTATTCCAGTTCTTTCCCTTCCTATTGTCTCTGTTGAGGGTCTTCAGTCAGTGAATGAAATATGCAGCTTAATTATAGCAAACTTGAGTAATGGTAAGGCATGGTTTTTGTACTTAGTCCCTTTTTTTTTTTTTTGGCCAGTCCTAGGGCTTGAACTCAGGGCCTGGGCACTGTTCTTGAGGTTCCTTTGCTCAAGGCTAGCACTCTACCATTTGAGCCACAGCGTCACTTCTGGCCTTTTCTGTTTATGTGGTACTGAGGAATTGAACCTAGGGCTTCATGCGTGCTAGGCAAGCACTCTCCCACTAAACCACATTCCCAGCCAGTCCCAAATATTTTTGTGAGATTTAAGAAAATAAACTGGCAATGCACTTTTTACATTTTTGGCTTTAATTGGTCACATTTTTTTTGCCTTCTTTCTATTGTTTCGTTCTATGCTAGAAATCAGAGCTCCTGTTTCTTGTTAGGCTGCTATGAGTTAAAAGGTATAGCTATTAACAGAGAGACAGTCATGTCAATCAAGCTATAGGGGTTGAGGAGAAATTCATGGCCTTGTAATTGCTAGACTAATGCTCTGACACTTAAGTCACACTCCCAGTCCTTTTCTGCTTTTATTTATTTGGGGGGGGGGTGTTAAGAGTCTCGCTTGTTTTTTGCCTGGGCTGGTCTCAAATCAAAATCTTTCAACATACAACCTCTCTTGTAGTTGAGATCACAGGTGTGTGCTGCAGTGCCTAGCTTATTGACTGAGACAGATTTTGCTAACTTTTTACCTGGTTTGGCCTCAAATCACAATGCTCCAGATCTCTACCTCCCAAGTAGCTGGGATTATAGGGATAAGCCACTGTGCCCACCTCATTTACTAAATGATCTAAATGAACTCATCTTGAATTGAACCTTTGAATAGTAAGTAGTCTCCAGTGGTTAGAGTTTCTTCTGAGCTAGGGCTTGAAATTAGGTCTCGGCTTCTGCCTAGATAACTACAAATGAGTTGTTGAATCTCATATAAAAGGATAATATAAAGGACTGAATTAGAGGAGTCAAATACTCAATAATTAGCTACTGGAGTTTTTGCCTTGAGTGAGTTGTTGTTATGTTTTATGCCCATACCAGGGCTAGAACTCAGGGCCTTGGGCTTTTGCTCAACTTTTTTTTTTTTTTTGTCGGTCGTGGGGCTTGAACTCTGGGCCTGGGTGCTGTCCCCCAACTCTTCAGCTCAAGGCTACCATTCTGCCACTTGAGCCATAGCACCACCTCCAGTTTTCTGGTGGTTTATTGGAGATAAGAGTCTCATGGACTTTGGTGCCTGGGCTGGCTTTGAACAGATCTCAGCCTTCTGTGTAGCTAGAATTATAGGTATATTTTTCCTGGCCTGTTTCTTTTTTTTTTCTTTTCTTTTTGTTGGTCACGGGGCCTGAACTCTGGTCATGGGCACTGTCCCTCAGCTCTCCAGCTCTAGGCTAGCACTCTACCACTTAAGCTACAGTGCCACTTCCGGCTTTTTCTGCTTATGTGGTGCTGAGGAATCGAACCTAGGGTCCCATGCATGCAAGACAAGCACTCTACCACTGAGCTATCTTCCCAGCCCCATGGGCCTATTTCTAAGAACCTTTCTCCAACTTGCTCTACTCAGGGAGAGCCCATGAGAATTGTTTATCGAATGCGGGGCCTGCTGGGTGACGCCACTGAGGAGTTCATCGAGTCTCTGGACTCTACCACAGGTAGGGTCTTTCCTCAGAGTGCTGCATACTGGGCCTGGGGTTTGGGGTGTTGAATCTCATATAAAAGGATCAGTCTTGTCCCAAGACTTGTGTATTGTCAGTAAATGCTCTCTTATACTGGACATCAGACTTGGAGGTAAAATACATGCTTTAGAACAAGCTTTTAGGAGAGAAAATTAGCAATAAAATGGAGTTCAGATTTATTTTTAGCTTAAGTTTCATTTTGTTTTGTCCCTTGATAGTAGTAGTTGCTTATACTTTGTGCAAATGATGTTAATTGACTTGAACTTTAAGAAAAACTCCTATTGGGAGTGAGGTCATGTGTTTTAACATCTGATACTGACCTTTTTATTGGTTAGATCTTTGTAACCTATGTGGAGAAGGGCTATAAAGTCTCAACCTAGAAGATGGGCTGGGAGGATTTCATTCTGGAGACTGGTTTCACCCTCCCTCCCTTCCTTTTGCATTTCCTTCTCTAGATGAAGAAGAAGATGAAGAAGAAGTGTACAAGATGGCTGGGGTGATGGCCCAGTGTGGGGGCCTGGAGTGCATGCTTAACAGATTGGCAGGGATCAAAGACTTCAAACAGGGGCGCCACCTTCTAACAGTAAGTTGGTCAGGGACCAGCCCTTCTGCACAGGGAGAGACTCATTTGTCACAGAGCCTTGATGCTGTTTTATCCCTAGAGGGAGTAATGTGTGCCAGTGCAGACCACTAAAGGCCTTGGCAGTTTGCCAAACGCTTGGTATCTTAGGCTCCACCCTTCCCCATCAAAACCAAGTTGATGGTAGCCACTTTTTCCAGTACCTTTTAATTATCTGAGGAATCAGTGTCTGAGTGTCTTTCCCCAAAGAAATGCACTTGTGTCAGTCATGATTTTATTATGTTTTAAAGATGAATTTTGTAATGTAACTCAGATTGTAGCGTTCTCTTTAGGGATTTATTCAACAATCTCATTGGTCAAAATTAGAGGAGTCTAGAGGAACCACAAATATTTCATTACTATTTCACCTCTTCTATCCTACTGGGCATACGAAATGAATAGGGTATCCATTTTTAGGACCCACTTAGTTCAGAGCCTCCAGCAAGTGGCTTATCATATGGAATCATTCTGTCTTCTGTTGGTTCAGTGTCAGAGTTAGTGCTGGAGTTTCCCCAGGACAGCAGGGTATCACCTATTCCATTAGAAGCTGGTATCACTGCCTAGTCCAGAGGTGACAGCAACTTGTAGAGAATGTTGCCATTCAAAAGGCCAACCTGGTGTGAGAGCCCAGCCAGCTTGCCATGATGCTGAGGGTCATTTCTCCCTTAAGTACCTGCCTGAATGAGGAGAAACCCCTGCTGATTGTACAGGACCCTCTTAGACTGCTGCTGGCTTTATACTTAGGCTTGAGGATGGTCTTATGGGTCTGGACTGGCTTCTCTTGTCAGGTGCTGCTGAAGTTGTTCAGTTACTGTGTGAAGGTGAAAGTCAACCGGCAGCAGTTGGTCAAGCTGGAGATGAACACTTTGAATGTCATGCTAGGGACGCTAAACTTGGTAATGGCTGTGGGCTGCAGGTGATGTGGAGGGAATGGTGGTGGTCTTGGGCCCTGGCCCCTCTTCCTGCTGACTCAGCCCATGTGGCTGTCAGGGCACCCTAGAACTTCCTTGCTCGCTTCCTGAGAGCCTGTCAGAAGTGAGAGGAAGGCAGCCCGCAAACAATCAATTCCACGCTGGTGGAGAATAGTGCCCTGTGTCTCAGGGCAATGAGGACAATGTCCTCAAAACCCCACATGCTTGTCTCTCAGAACACACACATGTGTGTGCACACATGTGGTCTCTGGGTCTCACAGCAGGGAATGGTCAGCACTGAGTGACTGTGGCCGTACCTCAAGAATGACTGGCTCTCTTTCTCCCCCAGGCTCTGGTAGCAGAGCAGGAGAGCAAGGACAGTGGGGGTGCTGCTGTGGCTGAGCAGGTGCTCAGCATCATGGAAATCATTCTAGATGAGTCCAATGCGGAGCCCCTGAGTGAGGACAAGGTAAGAAGACCCCCCATCCCTTCTCCCTGCAGCTACTGGGACCGCAGTAGGCTTGTCTGGAACTAGCTGAGCATACCCTATAATTGGAATGACCCCATCCACCCAAGCCATAGGACTGGCCAGGCTCTGTTAATGGTGATATCAGTGTACTGGAGCAGAGCTCTGGAGTCAGAGGAAGCAAACCTGCTGAAGATGCTCTTTCAGTCATGGCGTCCAGGTCTGTCCCAGCTGATAGAGGGGCGTTTGCTTAGTCTTCATCTCACAATTGAAGAAACTGGATGCCATGAGAGGGAAGTGAATTATTCGGTGTCATCTAGTTGCTATGATGGTGTCAGGCTTAGAACCAGGTGTTCCCTATCCAGTTCCATTCCTGTCCACTGTCTGCATCTGCCTTCCTCCTGGCTTCCTGGTGCTGGTGATGAGGCAAGCCTTGTTCCCAAATGTTCAGCAGGCTCCATCCTCTTAGGGTGGCAAGAGATTATATTGGTATATTTTGACTGTTAAGAGAGTATCACAGAAACCTGGAAAGCTTTACCAAGAGAAACTCGTCCCTGTTTCTATTGCCAAGGAAGGGTTAAGAAATGGTTCTTCTGGGTCTGATGGGAGTGGCTGACCTTCAGCAATCAGCTGTTGGCTGTAGGCTCAGTCCTTCTGCTACTTTCCCTGTTGCAGGGTAACCTCCTCCTCACGGGTGACAAGGACCAACTCGTGATGCTCTTGGACCAGATCAACAGCACCTTCGTCCGCTCTAACCCTAGTGTGCTTCAGGGCCTGCTGCGCATCATCCCATACCTCTCCTTTGGAGAGGTGGAAAAGATGCAGATCTTGGTGGAGCGGTTCAAACCATACTGCAACTTTGATAAGTATGTGGCCAGAATTTCCTGCAACTAAGTAATAAGAGTCTTCACAAAACTCTGTGAGGCTAATGAAGATCCTCCTAGATTTTTGTGTCTGTGATCTGGCATTTAAGGGGAGGCAAGAATTGAATTCTGTTGTATTAAAGTAGCTGCTGGCTAGGCAGCAGAATTGTAGTGGTTGATGATAGAGGAAGGGGCATGAAAAGGTAGAAGAACTCTGTACAAAAACTGAAAATGCCAAAGAACAGGGCAAGTTTGAGCACATAGCAGGTAAGAGAGAGAATGGCAGGTACCAGGTCCAGTCTCAATAAAGGAATGCAGACGTGATCCTGCTGGTGGTTGATGATCGTTTTGATTAGTTTGTTCTGTCCTTGCACCTTCATACTGTTTGCTCTCTCTACCCCCAGGTATGACGAAGACTACAGTGGTGATGACAAAGTCTTCCTGGACTGCTTCTGCAAGATTGCAGCCGGCATTAAGAACAACAGTAATGGGCATCAGCTGAAGGACCTCATCCTCCAGAAGGGAATCACTCAGAATGCCCTGGATTACATGAAAAAGCACATCCCTAGTGCTAAGAAGTATGCCCTCCCACCCTCCCCTCAGGATGTTGTTTCCCTCCTCTGTTTTTTGCCTTCTCCTCTCATCTTGGTGCAGAGCTTCACATGTGCTGCCCTTTGCCCTCCTTTACAGCTCCCTCCCCTTATGTTCTTTCCAGTAACTACTCAGTCATTACCTCAGGAATCTTGAGACTCTGGGAAAAGCATTCAGTCTTTCAGTTTGTTTAGAGTACTGGTTTCTGTATGGCTTCTTATCTGGGCTGGGTAGTTCTTAGTGATTCTTTCTCATACTATTGGAACATCACATTGAACAAGCCAGAATCAACAAGTAGTTTTTAGTAACTTTTCTTGCTTGGCCTGCAAGTATACCTTTCTTCTGTTTTGCAGTTTGGATGCTGACATCTGGAAAAAGTTTTTATCTCGCCCAGCCCTGCCATTTATCTTGAGGCTTCTTCGGGGGCTAGCCATCCAACACCCAGCCACCCAGGTGAGTGGCCAGCATGTGAGCATGTGTGTGGACTTCATTCTGCACACAAGACATGTAGTGGGAAGGAGCCATTCAATGTGGTCCTCCCTCACCCGCCCCCCCCAACTGAGAGAATATAACTCCTCACTCAAGATGTGATTTGACATCCGATGAAACTCTTGCAATAGAAAGGAATACCCAGGATTTATTTAGTTCCTCTCTGTGTAAGTTATGATTTCTGCATTTATTTAGTCCTTTGCTTGTTTGTTTTTGAGACAAGGTCTCACTATGTAGCCCAGGTTTACCTTGAACTCAGGATCTTCCAGCTTCTAATCTAAAGGAGGCTTCCTCATCCCATGAGTCAACTAGGCAGCAATTGAACTGTGATGGTTGTGGCTGACCAAACTGTAAACCATTACATGCCATTTGTAATAGTATCATTGTTTTCTGGTCTGCCTCAGGCAGCTGACAACTTTGTGCTAAGGAAAGCTACCACTCTGCAGCCCATTCCTGGTTTCTCCACTAGGCTGGGGTGTCTGTGAACCCTACACAAATCCTATTACATGGCAAGATGAGATAGTTTGATCCCCACAAGGATCTGTTCACCGATTATAGTTGCATCTGCTTCTCTGTCACTGCCACAAACCCTCCTAACCGCTGGTCCATTCTCCGTTTCGATGATTCTGAAATTTCAAAAAATTGAACCATGATGGATGCCTGTGGCTTACGCCTATAGTCCTAGCTACTCAAACAGCTGAGATCTGAAGATCGAGATTCTGTGCCTTCAAGGGAAAGAAAGTTTGTGAGACTCTTATCTCCCATTAACTGCCTAAAAGCCAGAAGTAGAATTTTGGCTCAAGTGGTAGAAAGCACTAAACCTTGAGTAATAAAACTCAGGGACTGCACCCAGGCCTGAGTGCAAATTGCAGTAGTGGCACCAAAAAAGAAAAAGAACCACACAGTAGGTAACCTTTGGGGGCTGGCTTTTTAACTCACCCTCACAGGCCGATTATCTGGAGGCTCCTTTCGGTCATCACTTGAGTCAGTAGCATGAATAGCATGTTCCTCTCTAACTATCCACCCATTAACAGGTAGCATTTTGTTTCCAGTTTGGGAGTGTTACTTACAAAACTGCTATGAATATCAGCTGCAGGTTTGTTTTTTTTTCTGTCGGCCGTGGGGCTTGAACTCTGGGCCTGGGCGTTGTCCCTCAGCTCTTCAGCTCAAGGAGAGCGCTCTACCACTTGAGCTACAGCACCACTTCCGGTTTTCTGGTGGTTTATTGGAGATAGGAGTCTCACGGTCTTTCCTGCCCGGGCTGGCTTTGAACCGCAATCCTCAGATCTCAGCCTCCTGAGTAGCTAGGATTACAGGCGTGAGCCACCAACGCCCGGCAGCTACAGGTTTTTGTGTGGATATAAGGCTTCATTTCCTGGGATAAATGCCCAAGAGTACAATTGCTTGGTTGGACAGTTGCGTGTTTGGTTTTAATAAGAAACTACCAATGTGTTTTCTAGAGTGCACCATTTTACACTCCCATCAGCAATGTGTGAGTGACCTAATTTCTCTGTGCCTTGGCAGCATTTGGTGGCTATTTTTACTTTTAGCTCTTCTGATAGATGTTCAATGCTGTCTCACTGTAGTAGTCACTTGTTTCCCTGATGGTTACTGATAGCTAATGAATGTCCATGGGCTTCATGTATCTCTTGAGGAAATGTCTGTTTGTGTCTGTCTTTTGGCCATTTTCTAAGTGCATTGTTGAGTGTTTTAAATGTTGAGTTTTGAGAGTCCTTTTCTGTTTATGATCTGTATTAACTGTAGTTCTGTCTTCTCACTTAGCAGTCTGTTCTGATAACTATAAAATGTAGTTGATTACAATAAAAGTTCTGTGTTTTCTTACTAATCTCTATTGTCCCAAACTTTTGTTCAGCTCGGTAGAGAGTGCCACAGAATACTTTTTCCCAATAAGAACCTTCACATAGATTGTTTCCATATTGTTGTAACATGTTTGTGCTGCATGGGAATACCTCAAGGAATGGAACTTGTATGCGGCTAGAGGTTAAAACTCCAGTCCCCTGATTGCCAGCCTTACTCGACACATTTAATGATTTTCTTTATGGCAAAGTTCATGTAGTTTGATACCTGACATTCACACTGACCATTTTTCTCTCGACATGTTTATTGAACACTTACTGTGCCTGATGCTGAACTAGGTTGAACATGGGTGAACAAGACAGTGTCCACTGGAAGATTGCTGTCTGGTAGAAGATAGAGCCAGGACACAGTAATGGCCAAGTAGTGACAAAGGTGCAGGGGAAGGCAGGCTTGTAAGAAGTGAGAAGTATGGTACCTGCAACGGCTCAAAGGCTGTGGAGGCTTAGAGCATTCTTCATCTCAGTTGAAGAGTTGGCAGCAGTTGTATGGGAAATGCGATATGGCTGGAGCTGGTGGTGAGCCCAGAGCACAGTCTGCACAGAGTGGAGTGTGGATTTCCCTTGAGGGCAGAGCCCCTGGCCACATTGCAGAGAAGGGATTAAAGGGAGGAGGGGAGCAGTTAATGGGCTTTTTTGTTGTAACCAATGGAATGAAGTGGTAGCTTGAACCAGTTGGTGAATAGATGAGAGCTGGAGATTGTCTCCGGACAGAGTGAAGAAGTTGGGTGACTCTAGAACTCCACCTGGTGTCTAGATTAGATGATGGCTAGGTGGCAGTGCCATTGAAGGAGTTGGAAGGCAGGGTGTTGAGAGTACGGGAAGAGAGTTTGTGAGTGTGCCCTATGGTATATGGTCAGTCCTTCCTTACAGAGTGTGAGCCCCAGGAGGGCAGGTCAAATAGTGGTGTGCACACATGTATGTATGCCCACATGTACATGCACACTCAGAAAATATACAGGGTGTGGAGGTTGGGTGCCTGTGAAAAAGGCAACAGGATTTACAATATGGCCCCAGTGAGGAGGCATGAGATAACTTGTCATTTTGCTGAGGTGCAAATCTGTAGCGTTTGTGTGGTGAGAATAGATTTATGAGCTGGTAATCACTTTCACCTTGCAAGTTGACTTTGTTGTTTGCAGTTTATTGTCCTGTGTGTGGTAATGCCACCCATCACTTGTGACAGGGTGGTAAGGATTTTATTGGTGCCACGATACTGCTTAGTGAGCTTACCTGGAGGGCTTGTCCAGACTACCCCCACTCCTCCCGATGGGACTAGGGGCCGCCGTGCAGTGACTTCAGCCTCTGAGCACAAGGTTGATGTCAGTTGTTCAAAGATTTATCTTTATTTCCACAAGGAGGTAAACCTCTCCTATGCCTGGCTTAAGGAAACTGTTTAGTGATCTAAAGGCTTCCAGATGCAGAACTTAGGCGGTCCCTCATGAATGGCAGGACTATGCTGCCTGCTAAGTACACCATGTATGTCTCATCATGTGCTGCTGCTTCTCATACCAACAGAATGTTGTCTTCTGCTATCTTGTTGCTCCTTTGCACTTTCCCTGTTCTGGAATATTTACATATATCACCTAATACTTAATTTTTTCAGCAATCTTGGTGGTATCCCTTTTTTATACATGGGATTGCTGAAGCTAAAGAACAGAGTAACAAGTCAGAGGTCTCTGGTAGAGTCAGTGCTTCTCACATTTGTGTCTCTTCAAGTATAGAGGCACAGGTGCTGATTGCAGCTGAGCAGATGGCCTTGAGAGTATGCGAGTCAGCTGCTTTTCTAAGCCTTTAGGTTCCTGTTGGAAAGTTTGTCTCCATAACTGGGCACATGTGTCTCATTGGTCTTTTCTTGGCAGGTTCTGATTGGAACTGACTCCATAACAAATCTGCATAAACTGGAGCAGGTGTCCAGTGACGAGGGCATTGGGACCTTGGCAGAGAACCTACTAGAGGCACTGCGGGAACACCCAGATGTGAACAAGAAAATTGATGCAGCCCGCAGAGAGACCCGAGCAGAGAAAAAGCGCATGGCCATGGCTATGAGGCAGAAGGCACTGGGGACCCTAGGCATGACGGTAAAGCTACCTCTCTAAGTTCCCATTGAGGATGAGGAGATAGTCATGCACCAAAGTCTTTTTTTTTTTGTTGGTCATGGGGCTTGAACTCTGGGCCTGGGCGTTGTCCCTCAGCTCTTCAGCTCAAGGTGAGCACTCTACCACTTGAGCTACAGTGCCACTTCCGGTTTTCTGGTGGTTTATTGGAGATAGGAGTCTCATGGTCTTTCTTGCCCGGGCTGGCTTTGAACCATGATCCTCAGGTCTTAGCCTCCTGAGTAGCTAGGGTTACAGGTGTGAGCCACTGACACCCGACCTTTTTTTTGTTGTTGTTTTTAGTTGTTGGCCATGAACTCTGTCCCTGAGCTCTTCAGCTAAAGGCAAGTGCTCTACCACTTGAGCCACAGCACCACCTTCAGTTTTCTGATGGTTTATTGGAGATAAGAGTCTCATGGGCTTGCTTGTCTGAGCTGGCTTTGAACTGTGATCCTCAGATCTCAGCCTCCTGAGTAGCTAGGATTACAAGTGTGAGCCACTGGTGCCCAACACCAAAGTCTTTTGTACTCTGGGTAGAGGTAGGGCTGAGGATGGTGAAAGTGAGGTCTAGACAGACAGGTGAGGCAGGAACTGGGTATGTTGGCACCTTCAGAGCTGTGACTACTGATGCTCTGCTACATACATGGGACTCAGGACTTTGCAAGTTCAGAAAACCAAGACGAATGGAGATAATATGGAGAGAGAGAGAGAGAGAGTGTGTGTGTGTGTGTGTGTGCGTGTGCACACGCGCGCACGCGTGCTCGCGTGCTGGGCACTGCAGGCACCTTACTCTAAGCCCTCTAAGTTTATACTAGTCCCATTTTCCAGAAGAAATTGGACACTGAGATAAAGTAAATTGAGTACATAGCTAATAAATGGTCAACAGGATTTTCAGTGGGGTCTGTTTGACACAGAGGACTCTGTGTTACTGCTGTCCTGTTTGGAGGAAGCTCTTTCCTGGGAAGAGCCTTGTCTGGACAAGCAAACTCAAGTGTCAGCAGTTTGACACTCACCTGAGAACAGTAAATGATCGGAACACAACCGCCTTTGGCATCTGAAATGTGGGATAGCTGGCACAAAGAAGGGGACTTTGAGTGGTAAATGGCACCAGGCCAGTTTCTTCGGCTTCAGTGTTTACTGTAGGATAGGGAGACTAGCAGAAGAATCCAGGTTTCTCCTCACTAGAAGACGAGGACGGCTTGCCTATTTATGTGTCAGTTGTTAGTGTGTACCTGAGTGTCTTCAAATCAAGATGGGAGAGCATGTGGGGATCTGACATGCTGCCTGGGTTCCCCTACAGACCAATGAAAAGGGCCAGGTAGTGACCAAGACAGCGCTCCTGAAGCAGATGGAGGAGCTAATCGAGGAGCCAGGCCTCACATGCTGCATCTGCAGAGAAGGCTACAAGTTTCAGGTATGGCTGTTGGGAGGCAGTTGCTGGGAGGTCTCAGACTCTGGTGGCACAGACTGGCCCTTTACCATGTAGTGTCCCCTCGTGCAGGCTGTTCTGCCCATAGATAGGCTGGAATTAAGACTCATAACTTAGGAGACTGAGCCAAGGGCTAAATGCCCTCCTGGCTAGGATGGCAAACTTGTCTGAGCATCATGATCAACAGATACCACCCACAGGATTCCTTCTGCACACTGAGCCTCACATGCAGAGCTGTGTGTAAATGGAGTGATTGTGTCTTGAACCTGCAGAATGCTCCATATATGGTTAAAGGGTATGTGGCAAAGATGGAATTCCAGCTGAGAATTGATCTCAGACCAAGGGATTTCAGAATACATCTGCTGTTCTGTTCAGTCCAACAGGAGATCAGAACCTCCATTTTCTGGGTGTACTGGTTACATGATACTTGAAGGAATAGAGCGACAGGCCTAGAAGGAGTCTTTTTCTGTCCAGTGCACCCAGTAGTGCAAGGGCAAGTGCCCTTACCAGTCCTCCTACCATGCCATCTTCTCTGGCATGGTGTTCTGTGTTTCCAGATAAATGAAATGCAGAGGAAGGGTGGCTTAGGTTTAATCTCTGCTCCCATATGCACAGCCTCCTCCTGTTGGCTGCTCCCACATTTCTTTCACTGGTTAATAAACCAGGTATTTAATCTATAGCTGAGGTACCAACCATCACCCAATGTCTTGATATATTTTCTGTTGCTGAAATGCTTGAGACTGGCTGAAGGGCAAGCAGGCATGTACAGAAGAGAGGCACATGTGCAAGGCATACTTTTAACAAGCCCCTCAGATGAGAGAACTGTGATCATCCCTATGTAAGGGTAGAATCCCTGTGACCTAATTACCTCCTTGGTCCCACTACCTCTCAACACTATCCTGAAGAATTAAGACTTAATATAAGTTTGATGAGGACAAACCACATTCCAACCAGAGTGGCCACTCTCCTGACCCAGATACCAAGACAAAAGGAGATATACCACTCACTCTCCCCAGTCTGCGTCTCCGCCTTCCACAGCCTGAAGCAGAGTTTCTCCTCACCTCTTCCTTTCTCTGTTCACCTCTGCAGCCCACCAAGGTCCTGGGCATTTATACCTTTACTAAGCGGGTGGCCTTGGAGGAGATGGAGAATAAGCCTCGGAAACAGCAGGGCTACAGCACCGTGTCCCACTTCAACATTGTGCACTACGACTGTCATTTAGCTGCTGTCAGGTAGGTTCTGGCCCATGCATAGTGGAACCCTTGTTGGCTAGAGCTTTGGGAGATATGAGAGGAGGGGCCACTTGTTCAAGGTTCTGGATTGGCAGGGACTGGAACTGGCAACCTAGTCTCTGGGGAATTGGGTGTTCTACCTTAATCCATTTGGGCCCACAAACTATTCTTGCCATAACAAGGAAATTGTGTTTGGCTTTGGTCCCAGCTGGTGGAAACAGTCTTTCTTACCTGAATTAGTGAAGCCAGCATTTACCATATGGAAATCACAGATAGCTCGTTCTCTCTATTATAGGGTCAAGAGCATGGCCTTGTACTCAGTATTAGCAAACCCTTCCCCACCTACTCACCCACAGCCTGATGGCCAGATTGATTCTAGCAGTCCACTTATTCCTGCTTTGCCCCCCATCCAGGTTGGCTCGAGGCCGGGAAGAGTGGGAAAGTGCTGCCCTGCAGAATGCCAACACTAAGTGCAATGGGCTCCTTCCTGTCTGGGGTCCCCACGTCCCTGAATCAGCTTTTGCCACTTGCTTGGCAAGGTGAGTGCGAGACATTTCCTATGGAAAAACGTAAGCTCTAAGCTTGTGACATCATTTCCTTGCCCATTTTCTAGGCATCCATGTTTGTCTGTGCTTTCTAACCTGGGAGTTGCCTAAAGCCTAGTGGACCTCCACTGCTTTAGACAACCTTCCCTTGTTCCCCTCAGCTTCTGTAGTATGTAAAATTTCTCATCAGTTATTCTTGCCTCCTTTTTCGGATTGTATGATCTGAGATTCAAGAACCCTGACTTGGTCACTAAAACGAGAAATTTCCAGGGTTCACTTCTACAGTGTGTGGCTCTGATAGTGAAAGTAGCATAGTGATGGTAAGGATATTGAACTTCTTCTTTTTTTTTTTTTTTTTTTTTTTTGGTCGGTCGTGGGGCTTGAACTCTGGGCTTGGGCGCTGTCCCTCAGCTACTTCAGCTCAAGGCGAGCGCTCTACCACTTGAGCTACAGCGCCACTTCCGGTTTTCTGGTGGTTTATTGGAGATAGGAGTCTCACGGTCTCTCTTGCCCAGGCTGGCTTTGAACCATGATCCTCAGATCTCAGCCTCCTGAGTAGCTAGGATTACAGGCGTGAGCCACCAGCGCCCGGCTAGGATATTGAACTTCTTTTAATGTAACCCTGCTTCTACAAATCCAAATCAAAATGTCTTAGGTATCTCTGAAGTCTTTGTGTCTTGGTACAGACTTGTGGAGTGATGGCCCCTCCCCAAGTCCTATTTTAAAATTCAGGGATGAGCTGAATTGGTTACTCAGTGGTGGAGTGCTTGCCTTGCATGCCTGAAACCCTGGGTTCAATTCCTTAGCACCACATAAGCAGAAAAAAAGCCAGAAGTGGCAATTTGGCTCAAGTGGTAGAGCACTAATCTTGAGCTGAAGAGCTGAGGGATAGCACCCAGGCCCAGAGTTCAGGCCCCATGACCAAAAAAAAAAAAATCAGAGATGAAAGATAGTTATTGTTTAAGTCTGACACCTGCCAGCGATAACGGTAAAAGTAACAGTGAGCAGCGTATTATGTATCCATCTCTACACATGCTACAGATGAAGAAATGCGGGCACAAGGAAGGTGCATTGCTTGCTCAAGGTCACCCACTTAATGAGAGAGAGGGACCGGGCAGATGGGAATGAATACTGACTTAGAAAAAGCTCATTTGGAGGTTGAAGTGCTTGTTCTTATGTCTAGATCACCATGTCAGGCAAAATGGGTTTAAATTCTGGGGCTGGGAGCGTCAAAGCTCAAGCAGTAGAGTAACTGCCTCAGTAACACCCAAACGAAAAGAAAACAGAATGAATAAGCTATTTTATTTTCCTCTAAAATATATCACATGGCCAAGAAATGTCCTATGCCATCTGCCCATCTAAAATGGGCCCCAAAAGTGGTAGCTTTGCATTCATACTTGAAGGGTTATGTGCAGCCACAGTAGGAGTGAAGATGTCACATGGTCTTGCCTTCTAATGGCCCTATCCCTTGTCCTTAAATCTCTTTTCCTTCTTGCTCATTTGTCAACCTTTGTGGGCATCAGCCCAAGATCCCAGAGTTCTGCCTTCCAGCCCGGTCTCTCACCAGTGTCTCACTTGGGGTCCAATGTTTGTTCTTCATAGGCATAACACATACCTCCAGGAATGTACCGGCCAGCGGGAGCCCACGTACCAGCTCAACATCCACGACATCAAACTGCTCTTCCTACGCTTCGCCATGGAGCAGTCGTTCAGTGCAGACACTGGAGGGGGAGGCCGGGAGAGCAACATTCACCTGATCCCATACATCATTCACACTGTGCTTTACGTCCTGAACACGTCAGTATCCTCTATTTTTTTTTTTTTTTTTTTTTGGGAGGTTTGAGTTTAGCCTGAACTGTCCCTGAGTTCTTTTGCCCAAGGCTAGTGCTCTACCATTTGAGCCACAGCGCCACTTCCTCACGTCAGTATCCTACACTCCCTGACGGGCACCTTGGCCTATCCTCCCCACAACCTTCTACCCAGCAAGATCCTCCAGCTTTTGCATTACCTCCCTCGTCAGTTCCAGAGCAAATGTCTGACCTTAGGCAACACATTATTCATTATTCAGGGGCACAGAAACTTGTAACGGGTGCAGGCTTCCCAGTGAAGTGAGGCTGCAGAACAGGCTTCACTTTATACATGGAACCCACCCTGAGTTTGTTAACCCTGCCCTCACCAGTGAATAATGCTTCTGGAGGTGCAAAAAGAAAGATTGAAGATAATCTGGAAAGTCAACTGAGAAAGAAGGCAGCCAGGGAAAAAGATAGAAGTGTTTTTATGTGTGCATTTGGAGCAGTGTCATTTTAAAGAAGCACCTGCAGGGAAGGGTGGAGAAGAGTCTTCTGCTCCACTCCAGATTTTAGGAGCAAGTTAAGAGATTTACTGTGCCTTAGCTTGTAGATTTTATTTGGATGAATGCAGACTTGCAGGCCTTTCTCTTAGCAGAGTTCCATAGCTCCAGTGGGCAGAGAGATGGATGCTTGAAGGAGGGCTACACACAGTCCACTTCTAGCAGCTGCCACGCAATTGAGGCAGCAGGACAGCTGGCTCCTGTTCTTTTTCTTGTCAGTAATGTTTTTTCTCCTTTCCTCTCCTTGTGGGATGCAAGGCTGACCTTGAGAGTACAGGCTCATTTTTGGGGTTGTGGGGCAGGGCTCCATCAAAGCACATTACATCATCTGCCAAGCTGCTTGGGCTGTCAGAAGAGACACCTGGCAATCCTGACAGGCACAGACATTGCTACTGTCCAGACTCTGCTGCAGGCCCTGGCAGTGCTAATTACTGGTGTTCTTGGGCCCTGACAAAGCCTGTGGTTTTGCAGGGACATGTCTCTTGGCATCCATGTGGTAGAATGGACTGCTTCATTCTCTAAGGAGAGAAACAGATTAGCGAGGAAAACACTTCCCATGATGCACCCAGTTGGGATCAAGTCCATGATTCCTGGCAACACTATGTTCCCTAATGCCCAACACTTGGAATTTATGCCCAAGTCCCTGAGTTGGGGGCAGTTGGCTCTGTCATAGTACCTTGGGCAGGCAGAAGCTGACAGTGGCCCTCTGTCTTAGCCACAGACTGCTCCCCTCAATAGCAACTTGGTCATAGGGCTTGGTCATAGGGCTGTTGGGCCTCTGACAGACCATTTAGCACAAGTTTGCCATGCCATGGCCACTGAGCCACAGAGACCTAGTGGTCCTGCAGTGACCAAGAGCCTCCAGCCCCCCACAGGGTTGGAGATCCAGTTGAGTCTCTCCAGCCATTTCAGCCATGCCCATTCTGCAGGGAGCAGAAGGAAACAGTGTCCCTCCACCCTCCCCTCTGGCCCTCAGCCCAGTGGCCCTGGCAGTACCATCTGCCAACCTGGAATTCTAGTGGCTGCTAGTATTGTGTTGCATTATTTTTACCAATCCACCTCTATTCCCAGTATACACAGAGAATTAAGATGTGCATCAAGCATTCCTGGCACCAGAGTTCCTGCCCGGATGTAAGCAGATTTTGTAGCTGGGAATAAATGGGCAGGAAGACTTGAATTATCTATCTATACTTGTTTTATTAGTGTGAGTTAATAGGATAAGGAGGGTTTGTTAGGATAATCTCATAGTTGAGTGATCTTTTACTGATGCATTCATGAGCACCTGTTCACACTTTATCATAGGGAGTAGGGTGGATCTGGCTCATTGCTGGCTTTCCCAGTGTATAACTCTGGTATTTAGGTCTTCTATACAGTTCTTTTCTGCATGGCTGGGGCAGCAGTAGTACCTGTCTCACAGGTTCTTGTGAGGATTAAATGAGACAATCTGTGTAGAGCATGAGAACAGTGCTGGGTCTTCAGGTTTGCAGTGACCACAGCTAACACAGGTTAGGCAGGAGTAGGAGCAAGCAGTAGCACCTACCCGGGAGAAACTTGTAATGATCATGAGAAAACAGTGGAAACCACTAAATACGAGGACTCTCTTTGGACTCAAGTCAGGGGTCTGTGTTCATAGTTTGGTTCTATTACTCACTGGCTTGGTGGGACAAGGTGCCTCACTTCTCTGGGCTTCCAGAGCCAGGAAGTGTTGACAATGCTGTGGAGTTGATGTGGGGACACGGAGATGACATGAGTAAGGGCTGGAAGGGCAATAAGCTTGAATTGCTATGGGAGCTCTGCCAGCCATCTCAATGTTCAACAGATTCAGAAGGTGGCACTTTGAGCCAGTCCCCTTCCTGGGTAGCCCCCAGTCTCTGCCCTGTGTCCATCACACTCCTTGTCTTCCAGAACACGAGCAACGTCTCGAGAAGAGAAGAATCTCCAAGGTTTCCTGGAACAGCCCAAAGAGAAGTGGGTGGAGAGTGCCTTTGACGTGGACGGGCCCCACTATTTCACGGTGCTGGCCCTGCACGTCCTGCCCCCTGAGCAGTGGAGAGCGATGCGCATAGAGATCCTGCGGAGGCTGCTGGTGACCTCACACGCCCGGGCAGTGGCTCCAGGGGGAGCTACCAGGTCAGTGCTTGCTTCAGGAAGCTGCTGCTTATGTTGTGTCCATATAGGCTAGACTCATTTGACATGGGAGTTGACTCCAATATTTAGCCTCTCATGCTGAGTCCAAATGGCTGGTAGTTGTGAGTTTTCTTTGAGTGGTTGGAAAGGAGGAGCCAGGTTTAGCTGTCATAGAAAAATCAGAGAGGAAGGTACTGGGGATGCACCTAGGAAGATTATAACTGGTGGGGGCCAAGCCAGATAACCAGGTTTTCTGATTCTTGCCAGCTTTGACAAAAGCTGGGGATGTTTCTGTATGGCTGTCGCTGGATTTTTCTAATACTTAAAAAGCTCTTCCTTCCAATTCGGGTCTGTCCCATGTTTTTTTTTTTTTTTTAGGGGGGGGGGCCCGGTCATTGGGCCTGAACTCTGGGCCTGGGCGCTGTCCCTCAGCTCTTCAGCTCAAGGCTCTACCACTTGAGCCACAGCACCACTTCCGGCTTTTTTCTTTTTCTTATGTGGTGCTGAGGAATCAAACCCAGGGCCTCAGCCATGCAAGGCAAGCGCTCTACCACTGAGCCATCTTCCCAGCCCTGTCCCATGTTTCATGAGCCTTTTTTTTTTTTCCAGACCCACCCTTGATTCCTAAAGCAGGGACGTGCACTTTGGAGCCAGTTATGTTTTGACAGAAACAGAGGCCTGCCTTAGAGGCCTCACTGCAGGGTGTGGTCTGGCAGCTTCTGCTCCCTGGTGCCATGTGCCCCTTAGCTTAGGGTCTGAAGGATCATTTCCAGATGTATGGGTTAACAAGGAACTTTGAGGTTCATAATAATGACACCAAGAGAACAGCGTGTGCCTAAAGTAGTACACATGATACCTTTACCTCTGGCTCTGAGAGACATATGCATTCATTGCCCATTTGTAGGCACATCATAATGGCAAAGGACCAGGTTAGAGCTGTCCTGTTGAATCTGGCAATGCTATCTGGTCTGGGTAGAATAGGAGGGATTAGAGTGGGTTAGATTTCTGTGTAACCCCTGCCCCCATCACAACCATGTCACTCTCTAATGTTTCTCAGGAGCCTGAGAATGGATGGTTAGCTAGCTGCTTGAAATCACAAGTTAGCTTTTGAGAATCCAAAGTTAGTAAGTCAGACTGTGCTTGCATCTGTGGCGAAAAGAGTGGCCATTTACTGGGCATGGGCTGCCCATGCCTGGTGTGAAGTCTGAGCCCACCAGAGCTGTGTGGAATTCATTATTATCCTAGCCACTCAAGGAAGAGCTGACTTGCTACAGTTGAACTAGGAAATTCAGTATGAGCTACATTCATGCATTGCCATTTTCTCTGTAGCAGTTTAGTCACCTTTACTAATTAGCCCTAAAGTATTAATTCAGGCAGGAACAACGAAGATTCTGCTTCCCAAAACAGCCACATGGTTTGCGACTGGGACCTGCTGCCTACAAAACAGACTAGAAGATAATGCCAAGGAGGTGCTCAGGTTGGGCACCCTCAGAGGAGAGGCCATGGCTGGAAGGGAAGTTCAAGGCTATCGTCCTGATGTTAGGGCAATGTGCTGGCCATGGGCTTTTTTGGGGGGAGGGGGGGCGTCCAGTCGTGGGGCCTGAACTCTGGGCCTGGGTGCTGTCCCTCAGCTCTTCAGCTCAAGGCTAGCACTGTACTACTTGCCACAGTGCCACTTCCGGCTTTTTTCTTTTTGCTTATGTGGTGCTAAGGAATCGAACTCAGGGCCTTATGCATGCAAGGCAAGCACTGTACCACTGAGCCACCTTCCCAGCCCCAGACCATGGACTTTTTGTCTTGAGTCTTGTATAGTTAGGGTTGTGTGCAGAAAAAAATTCCTCCTTTGCCAGGAACTTGTGAGTTTAAGCCTGGCATTTTCTTAGGCTTTCATCAGAGCTTGGTCTGGTGTCTTAGCTGCCAGGGCACAGAGAGGCTGCAAGCAACTTAGAGCCAAGAGGGAATTGTCTCATTCTCTTTTACCTTTGTGAATTGAACATACTGAGTATAGGTGTGGCCAGCCCACCCCCTCCTAGGTTGTCCTTTCACTTGAGGGCCATGGTAGATGCGTAGTTAACACGAATAGTTTCAATACCTGTTCCTTCAGTCATGGATGCATTCCCATGTGTTCTGAGGTGTGGAATAATCTATAACAAAAGGCATCTGGCTTGTACTGGCTTTTAACATAGCCGTGGTGGCTTTTAGTGAACAAAATCTCTCATAGAGCACAGATGGTAGAAATGAAACCCTGATGCTTATATTTAGCTCCTTTGCTGAGGACAGTCTGTGCTTTCTGAGTTAGATAGAAATTGTAATTCCTCAAACCAGGAGTATCTATGGAGGGCAGTGAGCCTTGTCAGATACCCCTACCCCCCTTCCCTACCCCAGTGTTTCATGTCACTGACTGGACTTTAATCCTGATCTGACTCACCAGCTAGAAACACCGGGGTGTGGGGATCTACTCCAGGATTATCCCAGGATTTAGGAGGCGTTGAGTGGTTATATGTTCTATCCTCTACATCACTGTTGCTCAACACCAATTTTCTATCAGCTTGCCAGTTTTTGAAGGAGTGTATGTTTAGCAAATTATTTGGCTGATTTGGGGCTGCTGGCTGTTTATAAAATTTCCCCTGGTGGGAAGGTAAAGATGGAAGTAGATATGGTTTCCTACCTCATTAGGTAGGACCTTATCCACAAGCTGTTATGGAGCTGAGCCCAGGGAACACAAGAATCCTTTCTTTATGTTGACAGTCTTTCGAATGCCATGTTGAACCCTTGTTTGGAAGATACTGTTAAGACAGATGAAGTTTATGAAACTGAAGTTTATGAATAAACCTCTGGGACCCAGAGCCTGGACTTTCTTACCCATAGCTGCTCTTTTTCTAAGAAAGTAGGCTTGTTGGCATGGATCTTAAGGCATGTGAGACATCGGTTATGTGACAGTCCCTTGGTCCCTGGATACTAGTGTCCTCTCCGAGGAATTTGATGGGATGACTTTTTAAAATTTTCTTTCAGGCTGACAGATAAAGCAGTGAAGGATTATTCTGTTTATCGCTCTTCCCTTCTCTTTTGGGCCCTCGTCGATCTCATTTACAACATGTTTAAGGTAAGGAATCCCTTAGGGACCAGCTGGCTTGTGTAAGGGTTTAAGATGCCTGCTCCCTTGGCCCTTACCCTGGCTCAGCCCCCCCCCCCCCCCCCAGTGGTTGCTCCTCCTAGCCTAGCGTACTTTGCTTCCTAGAAGCAAATAGCCCCTCCGGAGGGGAGAGTTTGTACTCCCAATCCGGACCTGCACCTCTGGGCTGAGCATTGCAGCCAACATTTACTTCTCTCCTGCACTGTCAAGCTTGTGGCAAGATCAAAACACACTTGTGCAGGGAACTGCCTCCCAGTCTGCCTTCCTTGCTCTCTGTGTGAGTGTGACCTAAGCCCTGCTTATTACAACAGGGTGCTCCTTTGTGCCTTCAAAAGAGTGTTTGGCCAAGAGCTGATGGCTTATGCCTGTAATTCTAACTACTCAGGAGGCTGAGATATGGGGACTGTGGTTCGAAGCCAGCCCAGGCAGGAAAGTCCATGAGACTTTTATCTCCAGTTATCCACCAGAAAACCAGGAGTGGCACTGTGGCTCAAAGTGATACAGCAGTAGCTTTGAGCAAAAGAGCTCGGGAATAGCACCCAAGCCCCAAGTTCAAGCCTCATGATTGACCCAAAAAAAAAGTGTTTGAGTGGATCCTGTTTTACCATCTGAGAGTAAGAGCTTTGGAAATGCAGAAATGGAATGTGTGGGGAGAAAAGAACCCAGCCCAGTGTTGGAGTTGATAGGTTGAGGTGGCACGGTGTATAAGGTGTATAATCAAGGGCTCTGTGAAGGATGATAGCCTGTGGGTCCTGGAGGTAGAGCTCGCCTTCTGGGGAAGTTATGCTAGAAGTTGGGTGAGCTTTTTCCAGGGTGCTGAAAAATGGCCTGAGCCATAGGAGCCAGAGGCCAGGTACATTTGATGACCCACCTAAGTTTGTCTCCTGCTGGCTTTTGTAGAAGGTGCCTACCAGTAACACAGAGGGCGGCTGGTCCTGCTCTCTGGCTGAGTACATCCGCCACAACGACATGCCCATCTACGAAGCCGCCGACAGAGCCCTGAAAACCTTCCAGGAGGAGTTCATGCCAGTGGAGGCCTTCCCAGAGTTCTTCGACGCAGCTGGTCAGTGTCAGCTTTTATCTTTTAAAGATCTCTGTGACAGACCTCCATGACTGTCTCAGAGGAGCTGGCGGTAGCTTCATCCTCAGCGCAAAGCAGCTACCACCAGCATCCCCAGAGAATAACGGCTCTGGCATGTGCTGCATGCTCATGGTCTCCCAGGAAGAGCCAGCAGCTGCTTAGCCCACCAATAGGCTCTGAAGGCCAGGGGCACATAGCCAGGAAGTGCTAGGACCCCTTTTGCTTTCTGGGTTTTAGTGGCAGTTCAGAGCATTAGCACGTACAAGGGAGCACACCTGTCTACCTCCTGCTGCTTATGGACAGAGACCTCTTATGCCACCTGTGTTCCAAGGGGACATGGAAGATTTTAAGTAGATGATAAATACCAGTCAGAGCAGAGAACATCTCTGTGTGTATGTATAGAGCCACACTTTGAATGGTTGTCATTCCAGAAGCAGATAGTTCATCCCACAGCAAAACTGAAGACCATTGTTCTCTTCTGTGTACAAACTCTTCCTACAACAACCTAGTTTTTAAGATTTATTTGGATCTCATACATAAGCTGACAGCAGGGGGAGGTGACTTAGGCCCAGGCCTGGGAAAAATCCATCAAGACAACAGATTCTGTGCCTTCTCAGGCCGTGGGCACTTTGTGTCATGACACCTGTTAGGACTGACCTTAAAAAAGGGACAGTTGCTACCCTGAGCCATAGTGGAAGTAATCCAAGCTGTTGAGTTCTTTCTTTTAGCTTGACTTACTGCTTCTCTACTTTCTCATGCTCCTTGTGGGGCTTGTGTAAAGTGTAAAGATGGACAGAAAGCCCCAGATTCCATTACCAGGAGAACACCTCCAGTAACAGTTTCTCTCTTTAGACTCTGGGAATGAGATTCACTAAAGGTCTCAGATGCTACACTGTGTGAATTCCTCCCAGGCCAGGTCCAGCTGAGCAATTTCTCTCCCAAAGCTCTGGGGCCTTCGGTAGGCTGTTGTTCGCGGGGACCTCAAGGGTAGCTGCCACCTCTGTTTAAGAGCTGTGCGCAGCCAGGTGACTACCTTGCTCTCTGGTGCCACATGCAGCCTTGCTCACCTCTCTCTCTGTTACCTTGCCAAGTCCTTACGGCTCTTACCTGTCCTTTCAGCACCAGTGTATATGAATGCACACTTGCTCTCATCCAAGAAAGAAGCCATGGCTGAGAGCAGGTAGCCTGTCTTGTTTTTCTCTCTGTGTCCTCAGCGCCAAGCCCTGAGCCTGTCCACTCACAGCCATGTCAAAATGGCTATGCAAGTCAGAGCTAGTAGGAAGAAAAGGCGGACAGGAGAGGAAGGGCTCATCTCCCTGCAGGCCTGGCCTTTGCCCTGTGCTGTCCTGCAGCAGGGAGCCTCTGTCTTCTACTCCTGGGTCAGGCTTTTATAGCATGACTTCATTACTTTAAGTTGTTAGAAACTCTCAGAAGCAGACACACCCTATTCAAATTCAGGAACAAAAAACACCTTCCAAAGCCAGCAAACTGTCTAGGCCACACTTCCTCCGTCTGCACGGATGCTTGGCGGTGTCTGTGTGTGGGATGGTACCTGACCTTTGGGGTCAGCAGCTCCACATCCGTCAACCTGAGGCCTTCGTGTCTCCTTTGCCTTACTTGCTGAGGGCAGACAGGCTACCAGAGAACTGGCATGGATGTTGCACCATCTGGGCACTGGGCCCTTCTGCATGGAGGACCTCATTTAGTCCCTGCAGCAGGCAGGGGGCTTCCCGCTTCCTCTGCTAGCCGAGAGAAAATGGCTCTTGAGCTCTGGCAACTTGCTTGAGCGCCAGGTCTAGTGATGGGATTGAAGCCAGAAGAGCCCAGGGGCCCGCTATCCCGTTCTGCCCATCAAATCAGTCACATGCGCCTTTCTTCATTCCCAGACCCCTTCAGAAGTCACAGCTACTATGGGTTTGCAGCCCCTGCAGTGGCCTCACTCTGGAGTGCCCAGTTGGCCTCCGCCACCTTGTTCCCATCCACAGATGCTCGTTGCCTCGTGATTTGCAGTCACTGCCATCATCCGTGCAAGCTGCTCCTACCCACCTCTGCTGCTGTGTCTTCTAGGTCTTCTGTCAGAAGTCACTGACCCAGAGAACTTCCTGAAGGACCTGTTGAACTCGGTCCCCTGAACACCCACAGAAACCGCTCGACGGAGATTGAAGCTAGCTTGCCTTCCACCCTCTCTTCCCTCCTCGTGCAGATTCCCCCACAGGATGCTGCATTCTTACCCCCTCCCTCTCATTTTCTTGGAGTGGTGTGGGGGTTTAGGCTTCCTGGTTTACCTCGTGTGTGTGGTGCACTAGCGACGAAGTTGTCTGTAACCAAGCCTCGAAGGACCTGTATATACCTAGGAGCCGTGAGTTGTCCTGGCCAGCGTGATACTTGAGTGTGCACATCTTGAGAAATAAACGAATGACTTAATACACAGTGGAAAAGGAGGTGTTGGCTGCTGCCTGGCCCACCTGATGGTACAGGCCTAAGGCTCTGGTGGGACCAAGTTGGACACACACACACACAAGTGGACACACACACACACACACACACACAAGTGGACACACACACACCTCTGCTTTGTTGCAGTGCTCCTGGAAGATGTGGTTTGGACTCGCAGCATCTCATGGAGCAGGCAAGTTGGGGCGTTGCATTTCATAGCTGTGATTTTGCCCTTCCCACCCAAAAAAAAAAAAAAAAACTTTTACTTTTGGGTCTTAGGCACTGAACTCAAAAGTCAGTAGAGGTCTGATGGTTTTCTAGCTGAAGGGGAGCTCAGTTGAAGCCTGATGGTTTTCTAGCTGAAGGGGAGTTCAGTGAAGCCAGCCTGGTCTTTCTCTTCCATACAGGCTTGAGAGCATTTGTCCTGCAGGCCGCCATTTGGGAAGCTTACTTCTTGGTTGTCTGTAAAGTGGTAAACATAGGGTAGACTTGGAGTCAGAAGAAGGAGGGTAGGTTCCGTGCACACTGCCTGCTGCTTAGCGTGTTCTTACCTGTGGCCTCTGCAGCCTTGCGTAAAAGGGTCAAACCAGAGTCTCAGAACTGACAGTTTTGTGTTTCTGAAGCTGCATTCTGGTCTCAAGCCAGTCATCTAGCTTTGTGGGGCTCCTAAGATCTCTCCAGGTCAGCAGAAGGTGGCCTGGTATCCTTTCTTCTAGGGAGGAAGGTTTGTGACTATGTGTCTGTTCTTGGGGGCCACTATGCAGTAGGGTCATCAGTGGTGGCCAGCTCGCACGGCTCACTCCGTGGGCCAGACCATCTAGGGCTTGGGGCTCAGGTCCCTGTGGAAGACTTGCCCAGCCAGCTCCATATCACTTCCTGACTTGGCCAGCAGCAGCCGCCACAGGCAGATGCATGGTGCTTGGACTCAGTAGAGACAAAGAATTTGTTGTGGGGCCCGGCTGGAAGCCCTGACAGACCAGAGCAGTGTGCCCAGGAGCACGAATGCACTTGGGGTTATGCTGGGGGCCTGGACTCAGGAGGAATGACATGCCTCCCCCAGCCCCCCCCCCCCATGGCAGCCTGGTGGTAAGGTCTGAGTCCCTGCCTGGTCCAGGTCCCACTCCGCTTGCTGTGCCCTGCAGTCTCCCCGCTGGCGATACAGAAATAGAGATCACTCAGGGCCGGAAGGTGGGAGGCCTGCCACAGCAGGGCCTTGTGGCACCAGTTTCTTTCTGTGTAACTTCTGCCTTTTCCTTCAAGCTCCATGTCTCAGGAGCAGCCTGAGGGTGTCTGGCAAGGAAGGCTCAGCATGTCCATTCCTTCTCTATGTCCACTGTCCCCACTTCCGGTGGTCTCAAGAGAGTTTAGGCTGGGGAGGGGTGGCATCAGCATTTATCACATCCGGGTGGGGAGTCAATTAGAGCCTTTCCCTGATAAAAGTGGCCTGCACCTGCCAGCTACATGCGGGCTCTACTGGGGGAGATTCCCTTCTAGATTGAACTGTGTGTGTGCACGTTCACATGCCAGTACTGGGTCTTGAACTCAGGGCCTCTCACTTACTGGGTTTTTCACCCAAGGCTGGTGTTCTTACCACTTGAGCCACAGCTTCTCTTCTGGCTTTTTTGTTGGTTTATTAGAAATAAGATTCTCATGAACTTTTCTTCCACGATCCTCAGATCTCAGCCCTGAACAGCTGGGATTACAGGCATGAGCCACCAGCTCCTTGCCTGAGCTTCATTGTCATACTTTGGACACTTGGTGTTGGCCTGGCATCTCCAGAAGCTTCCCAGGCCTGCGGAACTGCAGTCACCAAAGCTAATAAGGTGTTGCTGTCCCTGTTGTGGCCCCAGCCTGAACACAGTGTTTTCACACCTTGCTCTTGGTGTCTATGAGGCTGCTTTCTGGTGGCCCTCCACCATCAAACAGGCTGCTGACACGGTGGCCACTCAGGTCTGTGACAGGTACCAGGGCTGCCTGAGCCTTGGTATCTGGGCAGGGGTAGAAGTTGATGTAGAGACTCCACAACTTCTCCCCATGCCCACATCTTTGAACAGAAGCACTGAGGGACACCAGACAAAGCCAGCAGCCCCTTTCCTGTCTCAAGCCTCTGGACATGTGGTAAGGTAGGTCCAGTCTCTCAGCCCCTCAAGGAAGTTGAGTCCGGTGGCCACGCACTGATGATTGCAGCTTGAAAGCAGAGGTGGGGTGTTGCCCTCAGACTGCTTCAGGCTTTGCAGCTCCTTCCCCTGGCGCCCGTCCTCGTATCCAGTCTGTAAGTGCAGCACGCTGACAGCTTAACGGGGTAGACCTCCTCTTCCTGCCCCGCTCCTCCCTAGCTATGTCTGTTGAGATACCCCAAGCCGAGCTGTTCTCTGCATTTCACTTGTGCCTGGGCCCTGAGTCAGGGTGCCCCTCACTGGGGAGGCAGCAGACATCACATATTCCTTCCTGGGTTCAGGGACAGGAACTAAGTGAGGTGCCAGGCTGAGCTCCCTGGAGGCACCAGCTAGGGAGTGCCCCCGGGCAAGGCCAGGGCCAAGTCCTCTGCCTCTTCTTGACCACTTTGGGCCTCTACCAGGCAAGGGGAGGGGACCAGCCTTTGCTTGGTGTCCCTGGGTATGGGCACATGACCCATAGCACCTTCAGCCCTTGTTACCATGGTGTGGGCCCCAATGGTTTATTAATCTGGGTGTGCGCACTGGGGAAGGGAAGGGCCCAGGTGGTCGCTGGTCTGTTTGACTTAGGACCAGAAGTGAGAGGACAAGGTGACTCCAGGAGTGTCACCCAGTGCCCTTCCTGCTGGCCTGCAGCTTAACACCTGGTGAGAGTGCTGTGCGCTCAGGAAGGGCGCTGCCCCCGGCGGGGCGCGTGGGGTGCTGGTGAGAGCGCTGTGCGCTCAGGAAGGGCGCTGCCCCCGGCGGGGCGCGGGGGTGCTGGTGAGAGCGCTGTGCGCTCAGGA
This sequence comes from Dipodomys ordii, assembly GCF_000151885.1. Taxonomy (NCBI): domain Eukaryota; kingdom Metazoa; phylum Chordata; class Mammalia; order Rodentia; family Heteromyidae; genus Dipodomys; species Dipodomys ordii. The sequence goes on from NW_012267222.1 coordinate 17,532,921, forward strand.
AGGGCGCTGCCCCCGGCGGGGCGCGTGGGGTGCTGGTAGAGCGCTGTGCGCTCAGGAAGGGCGCTGCCCCCGGCGGGGCGCGTGGGGTGCTGGTGAGAGCGCTGTGGCTCAGGAAGGGCGCTGCCCCCGGCGGGGCGCGTGGGGTGCTGGTGAGAGCGGGGCCAGTTCACACTGGTGTAGCACGGCTGTGTGAGAAGGGGTCAGGAAAGGCTGAAGTGGGAGCCCTCTGGGTGTCAGGACACATGTGTCACCCAACAGGCACACGTGCGTGCATGTGTGCACACTCAGCAATGTTCAGTTGCTTGAGTGATGCATTTGTTTGCTTTTATTTCTGTCTGTACTGCTTTGTATTTCCTGCCCTGGGGGACCTACTCCCTTTCCATCCTTGTCTCGTGCCCAGACTCAGAGCCTGGCCCGGGCTGTGCTGCCAGCTTGCCCCGTGGCCTCCCTGGCACGTCTGGAGACGCAGAGCCAGGGACCAGGCATGTGCAGGCCCAGGGCCCCTTCCCTGTGCTCAGCCTGTTGGCCCTGCCTTCCAGAGCACTGGGCTAGCCTGAACCCTGCTCCCAGTGACAAAGCTGCCCCAGCCACAGTGGCTACTTCAGCTTCCTCCCCATCTCACCTTAGCTTCCTTTACACTGGCCCCTGGGCTCTGCAGAAGGGACAGCGGGTACAGGGAAGGAAAGGACTGCTGAGGCCACAGACCCACAGTCCATCAGCCTTTCCGATGAGCTTGTGTTGCCGAGACAGGCCCGAGCTTCCTCCTAGGACAGGCAGGTGCTGCCCCTGGTAGTTTCCTGGGACGAGGAGATGGGAGGGGCACAGTCTGGGGTGATGAGTGAGGGTTATCATTGTCAGTCCAGAGCAGGGAAAGGGAAGAGGCAGTGCATGGTCAGGTGTCAGGGTTCTGAGAAGACAAAGGCCCAGAGCGTGTTCTTCTCCGCCCTTCCTCAGGTCCCTCTGCTTCCTTTGCCTGGCAACCTGGTCTCCCTTCCCATCCCTGCAGGCCTGCCCCTGCCAATACTCTGTTGGGCTGTCGGTTTGAGAAATGTGGGGCCTTCTGGTACATTCATGTAGCACTGCAAGTCCTTACTTCCTGCATTATTATTACTTTTTTTTTTTTTGATTGGTGGTGGGGCCTGAACTCTGGGCCTGGGCGCTGTCCCTCAGCTCTTCAGCTCAAGGCTAGCGCTCTACCACTTGAGCCACAGCGCCACTTCAGGCTTTTTCTGTTTATGTGGTGCTGAGGAATCAAACTCAGGGCCTCATGCATTCGAGGCAAGCGCTCTACCACTGAGCCACCTTCCCAGCCCCATTTCTTGCATTCTTTTATGTTTCACAGAGGCAAATTCAGCTGCCCAAGGCTGCACAGCTTGTAAATGGATGCAGCCTGAGCCTGCTCATTTGTTCTCCTAGGTGCACTCCCCATCTGGTATGGGCTCCAGATTGTTAGGTCATCCCAGCTCTCAGAAGCTTTGGGACTCAGGATTTGGCCAGGTGCCTACAGCCACAGCCAAATGTTAGTTGGCCTTGGGCTGGGCACTGTTCTTAGGGTTGGGGCAGTTTGCTGCACAGCCCTGGGAACTGGCTCTGGGCTTAGATGATGGGCAGATACATGGGCCCCAATCTGCCCCAATGCCAAGGCAAACAGGGCAATTAGAAGGTGATGTTGTTTGGTGGGGCCTTAGTGCTGGGCTTGCACCTGCCACACAGGTGGCCCAGGCAGGGGCCCAGGTGTGTGCATCAGCCCTGGCCCTTCACCTGCAGGAATCTGTCTATCCATCCAGATAACTACAGGCCCATGGACAGCCAGATGGACAATGTAACTCTTGTTGCTTATCCTGGCTCTGGGGTGGCCAGTGGACTGGCAGCCCTTAGGCTGGTCCTGCTCCTGGGGTCACAGCTGTGGGGCCCAGTACCCTTTCCGTTTCTGTCCCCCTGAATCTCGCTTCAGTGATCCTGCCCTCCAGCTCCTGTTTGTGCGGCACTGTGCTTAGTAGCTGATGTCATTTAGTTCCCTCATATCCACATCTTGCTGTGTGAGGACTGCTTGTGGAAGCTGGCTGGATGCACGAACCTTCTCCTGCAGGAAGCCCCTCCAGTCCCAAGAGAGACCTCATAGACACGGTGCCCTGCCTGGAGGCTGTGGGAGATTGGTATTTGTGGATAGGCTTCTGCAGTGGGATATTCATGGAGACAGATTATGAGCAGGGGGACCGGTTCCAGAAGCTTCCACTCTGGCCCCTAGTGCAATAGCCACCCCTTCATGGGCCTGTGCTGAGACCCTGCGGGCTGGCTCCAGGTTCTTCCAGCCCTTCCTGGTCTCTGCCTCCTGCACTGCTCAGCCCTGTGTGGGACACTGGGGCCGGTGTGAGGTGGTGAGGAGACTGAGGTTGGAGGGTGGGGTCATTTGGGTTCAGGACGGGCTGTGTGACACCTCTGGGCTTTGGTTCTCACCTAAACTGTCTCACAGAGGTACTGAAAAGAGTGATTACAGCTGTGAATAACTTGGGGCCTCCTAGCCGGGGAACCTCACAGGGGTCACTGCTGTGCTGACCACACGGTCCTGGCTCTGTCTCCAAACAGCCTGCCCACCTGTACATGGCGTCCCCATCTTACTCCTGGACGGTAGGTGGGCACTCAGTGACCTGGTCCAATCAAGGACTTTCACAGGGAAAATGAGGCCAAGATGAGTAGGCACTTGGGTGGGTACTCAGGGGGCAGAAGGAGGCCCCAGACAAGCCATGATTACCCAGCAGTGGGACCTGGTTTGATGGTGAGGGAGGACTAAAACAAGGTGTTCATTATTATTCCATAAATGTGGACACAGAGGCCACCCTGTCGGAGCAGGGCTTTGAGTCCATGGTCCCCTGTGGCCACCATCCATAGTCATCATTTCTTTGCTGGCTTGTCTTGGGACCCCTGGCCATACAGGAAGGTAACTAGCCAAGACTGTGGGGTGCACACTGTAATTCTTGCTGTCCCCGAGGCTGGCTTGACCGTGTGGGAAGCCAGCATTCCAGGTGTCTGGGCTGGGCCACAAACCGGTCTGCCTTTGTACAGCAGCCATGGGTTTCTGTTTTTAATGGGGTGGAAGAAAATGTGCACCAGACGTTATAGCACCTGACACAGCTCCTTTGCCAGGCTCGGGTTCAGACAAAGCTGGGCCAAGGGAGCCACAGTGGGTTAGAGAAAAGGGTGTGCGGGCCTGGGGATGCCATCAACTCCCAGGAGTCCTGCTGCGGGCTGTGCCCTCCCCGCCCAGCAGACCCCAGTGAGGGAGGCCGCTCGGGTAGGAGTCACACAGCCTGTGGCTCACATTTGAGTTTTGTCTCTATTGACTGTGGCCTTGGGCAAATCAATTCATGTCTCTGAACCTGTTCCTTCTGTGAACTGACAATGATAGGGCCTTCCCCAAAGGCTGATAGCAAGGATTAATAATAGCAATAGTACCAATTAGCCAGCTTGGGCCAAGAGCCTGGTGTTTGTCCTGAGCCATCAGAAGCCCTGTTTTCCACGTGGGGACCTGTCAGAGTCTGGCCAGGGAGCAGTGCTGCTGGGAAGCGGCATGTCCTACAACAGTGTCCAGGGTCCAGCCTCGGGAACCAGGTGTGTCCCTGGGGTCTGGTGGTGTGGCTGAGGGGCCCACAGCCTGTGAGCTCAAGACCAGCCCAACGGGGAGTCCAGAGGCAGAGTGGCCCCAGAAGGGAGCTGAGGCCTTTGAGCAAGTCTGTGGGTTCTACCCCAGGCTGGTGTTCCTGTGTCCACTTCTCAGGACTCTGGTGGTCCCACAGGCCTCCATCACCATTCATGGCCTTCCTCCATCTCTCTGCCTGCCCATCCCGGCCCATGACACGGGTCTGCTCTTATCCTACCCCCTAGGTGGGCCACATCACCTTTGCGGATCTCAGGCTTTTGGAGAGCAGCAGCCCCTGATTGAGCCCCTGTCTCGTTCTTCAGACAGAGAAGCCAGGCCTAGCCTGGGGAGTCAGGAGAGGAGCGCCAGGTGGAGCTGTGCGGAAACCTGGGGACCTTTCTCTTCGGGGTGGCATCCCCATCTCTTAGCTTTCTCTCATCCACACATCTTGTGCAAGACACTGACCACCCCGTAACTGCCCGTGACTTTGTCCCCCACCCTGGGTGGAGGCACTGGAGAACAGCAAGGGGCCTTGCAGCTGTCTGGGGGTGCACAGAGGCTTTAGAGCCCCCCAGCAGTCCTGCCTGTGGTATTGCTCGGCCTGCCCCACACAGAACCAACACAGCCCCCATCTCTGGGATTTGGGGAGCAAGTTCCCAGTGCAGGGAGTGGCGTCCTTGGGCAGGGCCAGCCAAGGAGCTGAGCGTGGGCTGACTCAGGCAGGCACCTCTCCCAGGCCCAGTGGAGTCACCCCAACTGCCGGAGCACAGTTCCCTGGGGCTCCCACGAGGCAGTGCTGGTGGCTCGGTCCCTATACACGTGCGGGGCTAATGAGGCTGCCTGGCCCACAGGCCGCCACGCCTGTGGTCTCAGATGAGGCCTGGCAGGTGAACAGGGGAGCCGCCCTCTCCCGGGAGCAGCCCTGGCACCCGCACCTGCTGACTTCAGGGCTTTGTCCTGTGCTGGGGCAGGCTTCCTCCCACAGACTCATCAGCTGGGGCTACCAGTGTGAGAGGAGACGTCCATCCGAGCCGGTGCTGACGGGACTCGCGGAGGAAGACAGTGAGGCACTGGAGGGCTGACCTCCCGGAGGGCTGGCTCTGGTCACAGGAAAGGGTGGCTGGGCTTCCAGGAAGAAAAGTCTGGGTACCAAATGGCCTCACAACGTGTGCCCAGATGGTGCCCTCTGAAGAAGAGGACTAAGGCTGTGGAGGTGGATTAGAATTTGGGGAAACACATCAGAGAAATAAATATGGCTGGCAACATGTTATATATTTAAATCTCTCTATCTCTCTTTTACACACACAAACACAATTTGTTCCTTGATTAAGTTCCCAAATTCCATGGATGCTCAAGCGCTTTCTCTAAAATGACATGATATTCACATGGATTTTATGCACTCCTCCCATGTACTTTGTGTGTATGTGTGTGTGTGTGTGTGTGTGTGTGTATGTACCTATACTCATGCTGGTACTGGAGTTTGAACTCAGGGCCTGGGCACTTTCTCTTAGCTTTTTCCCTCAAAGTTAGTGCTCTACCATGTGAGCCTCACATACCTCCACTTCTGCTTCTTGCTGGTTAATAAGAGTCTCATAGACTTAGTTGCCCAGGCTGGATTCAAACCCCAATGGTCAGATCTCAGCCTCCTGACCTGAATAGCTAGGATTACAGATATGAGCCCCTGTCACCTGGCCTCCTGGCCTCTGTACTGCTATGTCTAGAGGACCTCTGGTCCCTCGTGGAGTGTGAGAGCTATGTGAACAGTGGTTCTGCTGTTTGGGGGGATGAGGAGCAGAGGCTGCATGTGCTTAGGGCAGGTGCAGGAACTTTTTTCCTGTATTTACCATCTGAGGTTGGTTGACTCCAAGAGCATGGAACCTTCAGAGACAGGAAGCCCATGGACATACGTCTCCATACATTTCCTGTCCCACCCCTACCCTCTGCCTGCAGCAGCTAGGCCAGGAAGCACCCTGATGGCCACCCATTGGCCTCTGTGTACCACCCTCCATTAAAGGAACCCAGGCTCCTGGAAGTCATGGCTTGGCTGGTTTTAGCCCAGGGATAGGACAGAATCAACACCAAGATGTAGAACGTGAGCAGATGTGGACATAGAATTGTTCCTCTAATTATGCTGGTGACGGTCAAGCTCTTTAATATGCTGGCCTTGTTTTCTCTTTCTGCTGATCCCTGTCATTTCCCTCAGTACTCAAAAGGAACCTCCTCCAGGAAGTTCTCCACAAAATCATTTATGTCAGTGACTGGTCAGCATCTTCTAGCCCTGGCCTGCGGCTTTGTTTTAATTCACAATTGCTTGCACCACAGGGAACAAAGGAGGGCGTCCAGCTGAGGACACCGGACGACACCCTGGCGCCCATCCTCATGTTTCCCTGACCTCGAGCCCTGCCTGGGAACAGAGAAGTTCTCAGAAATCACTGCCCAAGATCAAGTCCATTCCCATCCCTGCTGCCCCAGAAGCGCTGCAAATCTGGCTCTTTGAGTCCATTCCTGCTTCTTGGCTGGGTGGTTCTTAATCCGGCTTGGTGTAAGGGGCCTTACCTTCTTCCTAGGTTTCCAGAGAACTCACTGTCAAGGACACGCATGGTTTCTACTGCAGGATCCCAGCCTAAGCTCTCTCAACCTGTGTGTGTGTGTAACCCACTTGCTCACTCGCTGGTCATTCAGGCAGATGTTGACAGGCAGTGTGGACACTGGCTGGGGCAGGTGGAAGGCTGGGGGTGTGCGGAGCCCCTGAGCTAGGGGGTGTCACTGTCACCACCGCAGCTCCCCTCTGCTTGCCCAATGACCTGAGCCAGCTCCAGCTACGCTTCCCTTCCACAGATGAGGAAAGAAATGGGTACACAGAGTGAACCCCTCCCCGTGGCACTCCCTCCCTCGTGCCATGTCACTGTATTCATAGCTGCTCATCTAACCTGCCAGTAACAGTGAAGTCCATGCCATTCTCCTCATGTCTGCAAAACTTAGCTTCTCAGGAGCCTATGATCTGGACGATTGTGTTTGAGGACCAGCCAGAGCAGAAAAAAATTCTCTGGACTCCATCTCCAAAACAACCACCAAAAAAGCAGCATTGGAGGCATGGCTCAAGTGGTACAGCACCAGCTTTGACCTGAAAAAGCCAAGTAAGTGCATGAGGCCCCGAGTTCAAGCCCCAGAATCTGCACTAGAAACAAAAACAAGTAAAAAGACTACATAAGTCGGGCGCCGGTGGCTCATGCCTGTAATCCTAGCTTCTCAGGAGGCTGAGATCTGAGGATCACAATTCAAAGCCATCCCAGGCAGGAAAGTCTGTGAGACTCTTTTCTCCAATAAACTACTAGCAAACCGGAAGTGGCGCTGTGGCTCAAGCAGTAGAGCGCTCGCCTTGAGCTGAAGAGCGCAGGGACAGCGCCCAAGCCCAGAGTTCAAGCCCCACACTGACCAAAAAAAAAAAAAAGACTATATAAGGATCTTACACACACACACACACACACACAAACTATATATATATATATAATATATATATATAATGTATGTATGTATTAACATATATGGGCATGAATGCAGGGCTTTTCACTTGCTAGGAAGATGCTCTACTGCTGACACCACTTTCCCAGCTTTTTCTGATCTGATTTTTTTTTTGTTGTCGGTTCTGGGGCTTGAACTCTGGGCCTGGGTGCTGTCCCTCAGCTCTTCAGCTCAAGGTGAGCACTCTACCACTTGAGCCACAGTGCCACTTCTGGTTTTCTGGTAGTTTAATGGAGATAAGAGTCTCATGGTCTTTCCTGCCCAGGCTGGCTTTGAACTGTGATCCTCAGATCTCAGCCTCCTGAGTAGCTAGGATTACAGGTGTGAGCCACCGGTGGCGCCCAGCTGATCTGATCATTTTTGAGATAGAGTCTCACTTTTGCCAGGTCAGCCTGCACCTTGATCCTCCTGTTTATATTTCCCACATAGTTGGAATGATAGGCACACACCATAATGCCCAAGTTTTTCTGTTGAGATGGAGATCTCTGGGACTTTTTTTGCTCAGGCTGAAACTATAATTTTTCCCAACCTCAGCCTCCCAAGTAGCTAGACCAATAGATATGAGCCAGTGGCATTGGCTTCTACCTTACAATAGTCTTAACGTGAGCTGGGCCTTCCCCCACCCCTGGCCTTCAGATGCAATAGGCCTGGGGTAGAGTATCCCGGTAAGGCCTGATGGGTTTGGGGACACCGTTCCTGCCTCTGTGAGCGCTGCATCAGGCTCCCAGGCTGGGCCTGGCGCTGTGGGCAGAGGTTTGTGGTAACTCCCTGTAGGCCAGGTGAACCTCATTCCTCAGGTATGCAATTAGCAGCCCCAAGAACAATGCCCTGGTTTAAATCATTTCCCTCCATGTAGGCAGGTAATTTGCAACAAGCTCTGGCCTGGGAGCAGAGGGGAAGCTCTGTCTGCCTGGGCTGCAGGACGGGCGGAGGTGGGGCTGGAACAGAGCAGCACAGAGACTTAATGTTCTCTGGCACAATCCAGGAAACCTTGCTCGGAGAAGGGGGGGCGCCAGGAGGCTCCTGAAAGGGGCTGGTAGTTAGCCAGGTGCTGGGCACACCATGGTGTTGAGTCGACTCTTTCCTTGATCTTATGGGACTCATTTGCAGTCTGTAGGAAACCAGAGGAGTCTCGACTCCATTGCAGTCAGTGTGGGTGGACAAGCAGCCTCAGCTGCTCAGGAAAAGTTTGCTAGACTCCTCCAAAATAACCAGCAAAAATCCAGGCTGGAAGTGTGGCTCAAGTGGTAGAACACCAGCCTAGTATATAACAAGGCCCTGAGTTCAAGCTAACATGTCTATCTGGTGTGACAACCCTCCTTGCATTGAATCTTAGGTTTGGGGAGCTGGTAAGTTTGAGATTCCCGGGAAACAAGTCTCCTTAATTGACATAGGTAATAGCTAGAGGATTTGCCAGGTGTTCTAGAAGATACGGTTAAGAGATACCTATTTTCCTCAAACTCTCCATTTAGTTCAAGGAGGAGTTTTACTAGATGTTTATTTTTCCTTAAGATATTCATCCAGAGCTCAGGGTAATCATTAGTGCAAGGTTAAAACCAAAGCCCACTGCTATAGATGAATGGGTAGCCAGAGAGTTCAAGTTACCTCTTAATACAGGGCCGACTCTTCATTCCATGTCTTTCTAATTTATTAAGCAAATTCACTTGCTGGTGAATGCACCAAATGATACCTTAGTACCATCTTAAATGAAAGCAGAGCCTGTGGCTCTCGCATGTAATCCTAGCTCTTCAGGAGGCTGAGATTTCAGGATTGCAGTTCAAAGCCAGGCCAGGCAGAAAAATTGTGTTCGACTCTTATCTCTAATCACCAAAAAAAAAGGTGTGGCTCACATGGTAGAGTACCAGCCTTGAATGAGAAAGCTAATGAACAGCACCCAGGTCCTGAGTTCAAGTCTCAGAACTGGTATGCATGTGTGCACATCTGCACGTACATAGGCACACACACACACACACGCGCGCGCGCACACACACACACACGCACACACACACACACACGGAAGAAGGGTGCATTGGTGCATTGCTGCAATCAAAGCCTTCGACACAGAACAGGGGCTCAGCAGAAGTTTGTGTGGACAGTCACACTGTGTTCCTGCCATCGCTCCTGATCATCAGAGACGCCCCCATAGGTACATTGCTGCCACTCTCAATGACTATTTTGAAGCACCTCGGCTTTCACTATGCTGCTCCAGGGATCGGACAGCAAAGGGGAAGGCCAGCCCTCAGGGGACACTGGGAACACTGTCTTCAGGATCAAAGGGACTGTGTTGGTGGCTGTCACCCTCTCTCTCTCCCAGCCTGGCCCTTGGCTGAGTCACCCAGCAGTGGCAAATGCTCTGACCATGGCGTTCCCACTCCCACCCTGTCCTGTGAGACATGAGGCCGTGGCCTTGATGGTGGGAGGACTCAGACTCTTCTTTCTCCCTCACACATAAGACTCTCAGTTGCCAACTTGACATTGGGTTTCCTGGGCTAGGCAGTGGGTTCAGTGTGCGGGGATGATGTGCCAGAGGGAAAGCTCTGGGCTCCATGCTGTCTCAGGGGACCTGTCCCTGCCAGAGGTGGAAGGGACAGCGAGGTTCCGTGATTCCTGTAGGACATGGGGTCAGGGCCATCACCCCAGCTTAGCTCGGCACCATCTACTTGGCTCTGATTTAAACATCAGAGTTTACAACAAAGACCTGTCGCATAACCATTTGCTCTAGTGCACCAGGCCTGAGAGGCTTGAACTGTGCCTACCACGCAGCCAGGTGGTGACAGAACCAGGCTCCTGTGGACTCCAATCCCTCCTTTCCAATTTCCTAATTTCCAGCTGGTGGGAACCAAGTGGAGCGTTGGGGCATATAATTACTCTGACCACAGCCATTGGCTCAGAGGTTGGACATGTGATCTAAGCAGGACCAATCGGAGTGAGCCTCAGGACCAGGCTTGGGAAATCCTAGCTCCTCCTTCCCTCCCTGAGGCAGGAGATGGGAGGGTGGAGCCAGCTCTGCAGCAGACAGGAGGATGGTGGGGGAAATGTGGACTCTTGGTAGGTTCTAGACCAGCCAAACCTAACTTTGTGTGAAGCCAGAACTGCTTTTGGACTTTTCAGCCACAAAGCCCCTATACTGGAGTCAGTCTGAATCCGTGCCATGTGGTGGAAGTGCCAATGCAGAGCTCCATTCCCAGGTCCTGGCCATTGCCATGACAGAGGTTCATCCTTCGTCCTTTGACCTCTGAGTCCTTCCTCCAGGTGACTTTCACTTCTGCCCATTAAAGATCCTGCCACCAGACTTACCTCCAATTAACTAGCAATAAGCTAGAAGTGGAGCCATAGCTCAAGTGGTAGAGTGTCAGCCTTGAACAAAAAAGGTCAAGTGACAGTACAAAGCCTTGCGTTCAAGCCCTGGTGTAGGTACAAAAATGTGTGTGTGTGTGTGTGAGAGAGAGAGAGACAGACAGACAGACAGACAGACAGACAGCTATTATCATTCTCAATTCACAGATGGGAAAACTGAGGCTCAGAGAGGACACAGGTGAGTTAGCCAGGTGTGCTGGATTCCAGTCTCAGCCTTGGATGGAATTCCCTACAGAGAGGCTGCCTGAATGCTTTTCTACAGCTGGGGCCAGCCGGACCGCAGGGCTCAATGGGAGCCAAATATGCGAGGGCTCCTGGCTGGCCGAGCCTTTTTTTGTTTTTTGTTTTTTTTTTTTTACTCTGATTGTCCAGGACAGTAGCCAAACTTGGTTTCTCAGCCCCGTCATCTCGCTCATCATCAGACATGTGAGTGTGAAATTCATTGTAGAGTTGGATGCGTGGGTTCAGTAACTGCAGTGTTAGAATTAAGTACACCTTGTTTTCACCGTGTGTGTGTGTGTGTGTGTGTGTGCGCGCGCGCACGCACATGCCCATACCTGGGGCTCGAACTCAGGGCCTTGTGTTCTCGCTCAGCTTTTCCATCCAAGGCTGGTGCTATCCCGCTTGAGCTACCCCTTCACGTTTGGCTAATTGGAGATGGAGTCTTGCAGACTTTCCTGTTTTGGCTGGCCTGAAACCTCCATTGTCTGGATCTGGGTAGTTAGGATTACGGGCGTATCTCGGGTTTCCCTGGCTCTAGGACGCTGGGTCATGCATGTTCTATATTCACTGGGCAGCACTGATGGAGGCCCTTCCTCCACTCAGAGGTGGGAGGGAGACACAGAGGTGGGGCTGGCTGCCGCAGTGGGGTCTGGCTGGCTGATGCGGCCCCCAGGTCCTCAGTGGGCTCCTCTGAAAGACCCTTGTGGCTGTAGGAGGGGCGTGGAGGCTGGATGGTGCCTTGAGTGTCGGGTCTTCAGGCTGCTAAAGTCTGGTAAATGGTTTTTACACCCTACTCGGGCCCCACTTGTGGTATGGAGATCTGGTCTGGGGGTCAGGGTCAGAGCTCAGGGGACAGGTGCCGGAGCCTGGGTTCTGTGTGTGAGTCCTGACCTGGGGGGAGGGGGAGGGAAAGCCTGTGCTTGGGGCAAGCGCACAGCACAGGTGGTGGCTGTGATTGCTGCTCAGATTGGTCCTGGGGAAGGTCAGGGAGGGGCGGCACCTGTGGGCGGTGACTGAGGACTGGCAGGAGCTGTACCACCCAACCCAGCCCTCTCACATGCAGATGTTGCTGTGGGAGGGGAACTTGGGACAAAGTACTTGTGTGTGTCAGCCTTGCTCCTCCATCCGGGGAGCTGTAGAATATTGGAGGGAAGAATGTGTCCAGAATGCAGGGTTAAGAAGTCGGCAAGAGCCAGGCACCGGTGGCTCACGCCTATAATCCTAGCTACTCAGGAGACTGAGATCTGAGGATCACGGTTCAAAGCCAGCCCAGGCAGGAAAGTTCATGAGACTCTTACCTCTAATTAATCACCGAAAAGCTAGAAGTAGAGCTGTGGCTCATTGTAGTAGACCGCAACTTTCAGTAAAAGAGCTAAAGGACAATGCCCAAGCCTCAAGTTCAAGTTCCAGTACCAAGCCAGGCACTGTCACTTAAGTTATTAGGTACTTGGGAAAACAGGCAAAAAGGTCACAAGACTCCATCTTAACCAATGGCTGAGTGTACATGCCCGTTACCCCCTCTAAAGGGAAAGCACAATGACTGGGCATATGCAACCCTCGCATCCCAGCCACACAGAAAAGCACAAACAGGAGGACTGAAGTCCACACTAGTCTGGGCATACGTGGAGACACTACCTTGAAAATAACCAATGTGAAAAAGGGACTGGAGAGGTGGCTGGAGTGGTAGAGCCTTGTAAGTATGAGATCTCAAGTTCAAGGCCCAGGATGTCTCCACACTAAAACTGGAAGTATATAGATGATATAATATATAACACATTTCATATATGTATAATTCATATATGAATATAAATTGTATATATATGAATATAATTGTACAAAGCTGTTTTAATCCAACATGTTAGTTTATAAGTGCAAGGCATCTTATGACTGTATTCACCCACCTTTCCTCTCTTTGTTTATCTGTCCCTCGTGATGAAAAAAGTACATATTCCAGCTTCCAGGTTGTTGTTGTTTTTTCTTTTACCGGTCCTGGGGCTTGAACTCAGGGCTTGGGTGCTGTCCCTGAGCTTTTTCACACAAGGTTAGTGCTCTGCTACCTTGAGTCATAGCTCTACTTCCAGCTTTTTGGTAGTTGTTGGAGATAAGAGTTTCATGGACTTGCCTGCCTGGGCTGACTTTGAACCAGGATCCTGAGATCTCAGCCTCCTGATCAGTAAGGATGGTAGGCACGAGCCACTGGTCCTGATCCTGGTATTTATTTTGTTAAACTGTGTGTTGTTCCAAGGAGTCACTGAATCGTAGTCCTTGCTGTGTGTGCTGTGCTTGAGTCCGCATGTTTTGGCATAGGCGCACGTCACCCATATATGTTTATCATTCAGGTCTAGCTGCTGGAAACAAATCTGTTTCTACTTCCTGGCGTCCCCCAAACCCCCACACACCTTGACAATGAAGGAAACATGCCTGTCTTCCCTTCCCTAGCTTTACATTGGTTTCTTCAGACTTGAGAACCACAGGTCACCAGCCTCTGTCACCACGTCACTCTTCCCCTCCCCCCACACCCGGGCAGGGAGGGGGGCTGTGTGCTCCCCAGGAGCTGAGATCTGGAGCTGGAAGAGGAAAGGAGTCACCTGCCCACTGTCACCTCTAAAGTGAATTTGAGCTTGTGTCTCCAGGGAGCCCCAAGAGCTTTCTCTCATTTGCCAGTCCATTTTCCACCCACGTGTCTAGTATCTGCCATGTCCCGGTGACGGTGATGGCTGGATGTAATCAGGGCCATCTCTGGCCTAGCCCTCCTCCGGATTTCCCTCTCGTGTCCCCCTGGAGTCAATCCCCTCCCCGAAAGGACACGTGCATGACCAGAAGACAAGCACCTAACCCAGGCAAGGCGCTCAGCACACACTTCTGGAATGGAGCAAGGGCATGGCTGGGTGGTGATATCAGGGCAGGCGCCCAGAGGAGGTGATGCTTGATGAAGACTCTGGGGCACTGGGGGGGGGGGGAAGGTCCGCTGGGTGCAGAGGGAGGGTTAAGAAAAGAAGCCTGGACAGCGTGGTCCCCTAATGGTCATTCCGGCAGCACCAGGCCAGAGCGTGGAGGGAAGGAGGGATTCTCATCAGCCAGTGAGAATGACAGGTTGCTGCCCAGGAAAACCCAGGAGCTAACGTCAAATGTAGGATTATCTGTGAGTCCGGATAATCCTGCCTTTTTTATCTCCCTATCTATCTCGCCTGCCTGGGCTTTGTTGCCAGGAGTGACTGTGATGATCCACAACAGAGCCTCGGGCACAGCCCGGCTGCCCCTTTCCCTTCTCCTCCTTCTTCGCTCTGCCCACGGCTGCCCACGGCTTCCTTTGGCCATGGGGGAAGGTGGGGGGCACAAAGCCAGCCTCTCCCCATTAGGCGTGAGGGACAGGACCAGCAGCTGTCTCCAGAGGCTGTGCAAACTCCACCCTTGGTGGCCCTGTCTCTGGGGCTGGCAAGTTGGTGTTTCTTTTAACAAATAAATAAAAAGCCTGGCACTGGTGGCTCACACTTGAGATCTCACTACACAAGAGGTATAAAATAACAGGAAAGTCTTGTCTCCCAGAGGCTGAGAGATGAAGGCCTGGGCATGGGCAGAGACGCCCAGGGCGGTGGCAGGCGATCTTCGTGTTTCTAGGTTTATAGACAAACCACAGGACCCTTGTCCTCCCGTCACCTGGCCTTCTTCCTGTGGGACACCACGCCATCTGGGCTCCGAGCATGGCTCCCTGGGTCTGGGCTCTGTGTTCCACAGGACACCCAATCGCACTGGATTCAGGGCCACCCTGCTGACCTCTACCCGACTTGGTCAACCTTGGGAAAGGCTCCACAAGGGGGTCACATGTTGAGCTTCGGGGATTAGGACCCTAACTGGCATTTTAAAGAGAACACAATCCAGTGCAGGACACAGGCCTGCCATAAGGGCTTTTCGGTTCGGTTTGGCATGGCGGACCAGCCTCTGGCTCCTTCCCAGAGCAAGTGGCGTTGCCCGGAGGAGGGGACAGGAGGGGCCTGAGGCCCCTGGCAGGGGGGACTCTGAGGACCCCGGAGCTGGCCTTGGAGCCTGAGGCCCCCATGTGACTCTGACTGAGAAAATCCTGCCTATGTCCCAGCGGGATCCTGACCCAGGCGCGTGCACACCCCTGCTTCCCCCCCCCCCCCCGCCCCGGGACCACAGAGCCGTGGCTGCCTGGGAAGGACAGAATCCCTTCTACAGAAGGGGTCACATTGCGCACCCCCTCTTTCCTGGAGTGGCTGCTTGCGGGGCTGCCTCCTCAGGAGCCTCAGGTCGCCAGTGGTGGCCTCTTGGTGCCACTGCGGCCTTGGAAGGTTCTTGTGTTACACAAGTACCTCGCTAGTGGCTGGGCACCGGAGGCTCACACCTGTCATCCCAGCTGCTCAGGAGGCTGAGATCTGAGGATTGCAGTTCGAAGCCAGTGGGGACAGGAAAGTCTATGAGACCAACGTCTCCAATTTAACCAGCAAAAGCCAGAAGTGGAGCTGTGGTTTAAACGGTAGAGCATTAACCTTGAGTGGAAAACAGGCAAGGGACAGCAACTAGGCCCTGAAGTTCAAGCCCCAGGACAACACACACACACACACACACACGCACGCGCACACACACGCACACATACACACACACACACGCGCGCGCACGCGCACGCATGCACACACAGAGGCCAAATCTGCCGGGAGGCCCCTCCGCGCTGGGACACAGTGGGCGGGGATGCAGGCGGTGAACTGGACTCAGCGTCTCTGGCAGGGACTAGCAGGTCCTGACCCTCTCCCTGGCACACACCTGGGCTCAGGTTTTGGCCGGCACCCGAGATGGTGTCATCGTTCTTTCCTTCCGAGTAAGCGTTAATGGCCTCCCAGCCGCCGGCTGCGGGACCTGGGCCCGCTCCTTCCTTTGCTTCCCCCCACCCCGCCCCCTTTTTGTTCTTTTTCCGAGTGCTCGGCCAGGTGAGGAGGAGCTGCTGGAGGAGCTGATCCCCTTTCAGGGCAAGGCGCTCCCTGCCCTGACTCACGGGCCCAGCGCTTCGGCCCCGAGCATGCACCTTGCTTGTTAAAACCATTCCGGGTGCCGCCCCTCCTGGGAGGGTGGACCCCTGCCCCCCGCCCTTCATGTTTGGGAGGCTGACTCAGGGGTGAGGTCACCCTTGGCTCCAACCTCAGACAAGCACCTTCTTGCCCGGCCTACTGGGTTCCCATTAGCACAGGCTCCACCTGGGCTGGACTTGGGGGGGGCGGGGGGCAGTGGGCAGGGCTGGTCCAGGTCCATCCTCTGCTCTGGCTTCTGTGGTTGAAGGCTCCAAGGTGGGCAGCAGACTATGAAGGCCACATGGCTCACAGAGGAGGAAGCCGCCACTGCCCAGGACTTGGGGATCAGAGAAGGCACCCTGGGAAAGTGATGCTTGGAAGGGGCCTGGAATACCTTGAGAGCTACCAGGAAAGGGGCAGAGCATGTCAGCCAATGGGAACAGCATGTGCAAAGGCCCAGAGGCACATTTCGGGGAGGGATAGTAGGATGAGGTGAGAGGCAGGGCTGGGTAGTAGAGGGCTCAGAAGGGTTTGAAGCCAAGAGTGACATTGTGGGACTCCGTTTCTATAGACAGGACAGGAGGTTGGAGACAGGAAGCCCAATTTGGGAGCTGCTACAACCAGTCTGGGGGAGGCAGGGAGAGGTTCAGCATGGGGCTAGGGAATGAGGGGAGCAGAGGGTTCAGCAAGCCCAGCACCCCTGGGCGCAGGGGAAGACGGGCACCTTTCTTAGCTGACAACGCCTCGTCCTATTTCTGGTCTCAACGCCACTTCTCAAGATGCTCCCTGAGAGGCTGCCTCACCCCTGCGTGTGGGGCCTACCTGTCCTTCCGACAGGGAAATGAGACGCATGCTCCTACCAAGGGGGTGGCCGCTCACCGAGGCCAGCGACCGGCCACCTGGCTGCCCTGCTCCACAGAGCAGGCTTGAAGGAAACCTTCACCATGCCACCGACCCCCTGGGCACTGCTTTCCCTGGGGATCACCCAGGGATGGCAGGCAGGTAGCATGGTGGGGGCTGGGCTCCCCGCCTCCCTGGGCACGGGGCTGGGCAGCTGTGCACTGCGGGCTCCTGGCGCTTGGAGAGCCTTCGATGTGGTCGCACACAGCCAGGGCGTGGTGGGCACGTTTGGTACTGTGCATCTCCCTGAGAACGATAGGATGAGGGCAGAGACTCCTGCCCACCCCCCCCTCCACCCCTGGGGCCGGTCTGCAGAGCATCTTAGCCCTTCAGAGAACGGCTGCATCTCCCAGAGGCCCTGACCAGAGTGCTCACCAGGGGTAAGGGCTGCTGCTCTGCCGGGGCGGGGGTGGGGAGCCTCCCCCATCAGAGGGCGTCCGGGCTCCTCCCCCTGCGGCAGCCCCCCCCCCCCCCCCCTGGCTCCCAGGGCAAAGGCAGGGGCTGGCAGAGCTGTGTATGTCCCCAGTTCTCCTGGAAAGAGGTGGGGAGACTTCATGCAGAGAGAAAATATCTTCAAGAAGCAGGACAGACCCTCAGAAGGGTGATTCCATGGCCTAGTTGGCCCTGGCTGGGTCCCAGTGAACAGCACCCCAGAACAGGGTTACCTGGGGGTAGTTTGGGGACTGGAAAGGGTTTGTCTGCAGACTTGAAGAGCCCCACTGTGAATGTTTGGGGACAGGTCAAGTGAGATGAGGCTCGGAAAGACATTTAGGGACTGGAAGAAGTTTGGGAAGAGGGGATCTGAGAAGATCCCTAAGAAGGAGGAGCCCTGAGGGATGTCGGTAGCAATGGCAGGGGTAGGGGCAGCCTCTGTGGAGAAGGAAGGATGCTGGAATGCAGGGGGCTGGGGACTGTGAGGTTGGCTGTTGCAAACAAGCAGGCTGCTAACTCCCTGCCCTCTCCATTTGGGAAACGACTGTGAAGGGGTTCGGGCTGGGGCAGGAGGGTTGGGGCACCCCTTCCTGCTTCTTAGTCACTGGATCTAACTTTCAGTACATCTTTCCGGCGTTAGTCATGTCCTGGATAATCCTGATTTTCCCAGAAGCCAGGACAATGAGGCAGGGAGCCAGCTAGGGCAGCACTGACCTCAGCAGGTTGGGGTCGGGGCTGAGGCTTGGAGAATGAGCCCCTTCAGGTAGCTCGTTGTAGTTGGGCACTTCTGTCCTTTAGATTTGTGTTTTGTTTATTTTTTCTTTTTTGGTGCTGGTTTGGGGGCTTGAACTCAGGGCCTGGGCGCCAACCCTGAACTTTTTTGCACAAGGCTAGTACTCTACTATTTGAGCTACAGCTCCAATTTAGGCCTCTTTTTTTTTTTTTTGTAGTTAATTGAAAATAAGAGTCTTGTGGACTTTCCTGCTCATGTTGGCCTCAAACCACAATCCCAGATCTCAGTCTCCTCAGAGTCTCAACTGAGATTACAGGCGTGAGCCACCAGTGCCTGCCTTGAGATTTCTGAGCTGGTGTTTTTGGAATTTTTTTTTTTTGCCAGTCCTGGGCTTGAACTCAGGGCCTGGACACTATCACTGAGCTGCTTTTACTCGAGGCTAGCACTCTACCACTTGAGCCACAGTGCCACTTGGAGCTTTTTCTGTGTGGGTGATACTGAGGAATCGAACCCAGGGCTTCATGCATGCTAGACAAGCACTCTACCACTGAGCCACCTTCCCAGCCCTGAGCTGGTGTTTTGACAAAATGTGTCAGGGTTCAAATCCTAGCTCTGATGCAGTGTGACCTTTGGGGAAATCACGCTACCTCTCTGGACCTCAGTTTTCTTATCCCTGAAATGGGAACAATGGAAACGAATCCCATTTAGTAGAATTTACTAGAACTGAATGATGTGGAACCAAATGCATATAGAATGCCCATAAAGTATGCAAGTAGGCTAGCAATTAACACCCACTGCTGCCTTTCCAGGCATAGAAGGAGACTTTGAGAGCCCGGCTCTGCCCTCCAGGGCTTGCTGGTGTCGCTAGGCAGACAGTAACGCCCTTGTGACAGGACAATTAGACGCAGAGCTGCACAATGTCAGACTTAGCCCTGCCCTCGGAATCCCGCTTACACCCGCCCCTCCCCAGCTCCGCCAGGTAATTGCAACCTGATGCTCTGGGTCCCCTGAGGACCTCCCCCTCTACCTGGAGCCCTGTACCTTCTTGTCCCGCACCCCACTGAGATCAAACATCAGTCTTCAGGCAGGCAGGGTCCCCCACAGCTACCCTCAGAGTTTAGAACAGAAGAGGCTCAACCCCATTGTTGTGACACCCCAGGGAAACGCTAATGAATTCCCAACGATATCAGGCATCTCTCTGGGGAAAAGAGAATATGATTCACTTTAATTAAAAAAGAAATGACAGACACCTGGATTGGAGGAGGAGGAGGAGGAGGAGGAGCAGGAGCAGGAGCAGGAGGAGGAGGAGGGGGGGTGGAGAGGGTGCCAGGAAGCAAAGCCCAGAGTCCAGTCGTGTCCCCATCTCTGGTCTTGGTTCCCAGAAGGGTGGCTCCCCAGCCCCTGGTTTCCTGGAGCCGCCCCTTTTCTCCCGGAAGCAATCGACTCTGCTCTGTGCACCTCCAGAACCTGAAACTCTGCTGGAGCCGGGTCACATTGTTCCGCCATGACTGGGTCACATGCTCTTCTGCCCCACTGGACGGGGCACCTGGTCTCGTGCGAGCGCCTCTCCCGGCCGAGCTGGCCTCGTCGCTGGCAGCTCGTGCACACGGTTGTGGGCCCAGATGTAGGTCAGGGCATCCGGCCTGGCCTCTGCAATTCTCTGCTCCAATGCAACTTTCTCATCCTTCGTTTTGCTTTGCCCTCCAGGCGAGTCGCCCACCTTCAGCCCACAATTCACTGAGTTTCAGCCAATAGACACGAGCCGGGTCTATAGTCAAGCAATAGCATCCTCGCACCTTCAATTGCTTTTGATCCCTCTTTAGTGGGTCTCCGGCCCTGGATGGCCACCGCTGATGACTTGTGTGATGACAGACAGCACTGTCTGTTACAGTACTGCTCTGTCTTGTGGAATTTCCCATAAATGAAATCGGATGTCATAGCCTCTTTGGTGTCTGGCTTCTTTCACTTAACTAACGCCCTTCACGTTCACCCACATGGCAACGTGTATCAAGAGTTGGATGCTTTTGCTCAGGAGGCTGAGATCTGAGGTTTGTGGTTCAAAGCCAGCCCAGGAAAGTCCATGAGACTCTTAACTCCAATTGACCAGGGGGGAAAAAAACACCAAATCAAACCTGAATATAGAGCTGTGGCTCAAGAGAAAGAGTACAATCTTGATTTAAAAACCTCAGGGACGGGGGCTGGGAAGGTGGCTCAGTGGTAGAGCACTTGCCTTGCATACATAAGGCCCTGGGTTTGATTCCTCAGCACCACAGAAGCAGAAAAAGCCAGAAGTGGCGCTGTGGCTCAAGTGGTAGAGCACTAGCCTTAAGCTGAAGAGCTGAGGGACAGTGCCCAGGCCCAGAGTTCAAGACCCATGACCAACCAAACCAAACAAACAAACAAAAAAACCTCAAGGATGGTGGCCTAGGCCCTGGTTCAAGCCCCAGTATCAACACACACACACACACACACTCACACACACACACACACACACACACACACACACACACACGCACCCGCACATATGCACACATGCACAGGATTAGTTCTTCTTTGTTAATGAGTAGCATTCCTTTGTTTAATACTGCAATGCTGTGAGGCAGTCTGGGTACAGATCTTTGTGTGGAAATGTGTTTTTTTTTTTTTTTTTATTGTAAAGATACTATACAGAGGGTTACAGTTACATGAGTGAGGTAATGAGTACACTTCCTCTTGAACATTGTTAGCCCCTCCATTGTTTTC
>NW_012267222.1:17560846-17601122 GCF_000151885.1 Dipodomys ordii
CTTCGCTCTTCTCTGTTCTGAAATTCTTTTCTTCTCTTTCTTTTTTTGTTATTTCTCACCTCTGGTTTTTCTCTGAGTGTTCGTCTTTTTGTTGTTGTCGGTCTCTTGGGGAGATTAAGCGTTGGAACTCGAACTCTCTTTTTGGTTGGAGAGAGCTGTGGCGTTTCCCTACTGCCCCGTCGCCATCTTGGTCCCCCCTCCTGGAAATGTGTTTTGGATGAACTTAGGAAGATAGACTTTCAGCATCCTGAAGGCCCAAACCCACAATCTATAAAGCTTCCAAATTGGAGACCTTTGGAGTGCTGACATAATGTCACGGGCAGAAAATTCCACTCCCAGAACAGGTCCTGGCGCGGGCTCACTGCGAATCCCATTCGCGCAGTGGGTGAACGTAAAATGAAGCGTTTTGTGGTTGGGCCTGGTTCCACCTGTCTCACTGCCTCTATACAAAATGCCGCAAAATTCAAAGTACTTCAGGTGCTGAGAATTTTAGATAAGGGATCCTCAACTTGTATGTGGGACTCAGATGCCTGGATTGTGAAGGGTTCCAGTGTCTCTCTGTGCTCTTGCCAACTCCTGCGATAGATAGGCAGTGATGCGTTCTGTTTATCTGAGCTATTCTAACGTGTCTTGGAGCCATGTTGAACAGAAATGGGGAGCACAGACAATTTGCCTTAACCCTCACTGGAGGTGGAAAGCATCCAGTCTTTCACCTCTGAGTGGGATGCTAGCTCTAGGCTTTACACAGATCTTGTCCTGGGCTTGAACTCAGGTCCAGGGTGCTGTCCCTGATCTTTCCACTCAAAGCCAGTACTCTACCACTTAAGCCGCAGCTCCACACGTCTGGCTATTTTGGTGGTTCATTGGAGATAAGAATCTCATAGACTTTCTTGCCTAGGTTGGCTTTGAACCGTGATCCTCAGATCTTAGCCTTTTGAGTAGCTAGGATTATAAGTGAGTGCCCAGCGCTGCAGACAGATCTTATCTATTTTTTCTTTTCTTTTCCTTTCTTTTCCCTTCCTTCCATCTTTCCTTCCTTCCTTCCTTCCTTTCTTTCTTTCTTTTCTTATCTCCCTTTCTCCCTTTCTTCCTTCTTCCTTTCTTTCTTCTTCTTCTTTTTTTTTTTTTTTTACTGAGTTGAGACTTTCTCTTGGATTCCTGCATTAAGAGTTAGTATTACTGTGCAGGGATGTTGAATTTGTGTCAGATGATTTATTTTCGTGTTTGACTCTATGATTTTCCTTCATCTGACAAAGTAGTATGGATCACGGACTACTGGGAGTTACACCAACCTTGCCTTGCTGGAATGAGCCTCACTTGACCACTAAGCATCGGC
Source organism: Dipodomys ordii (assembly GCF_000151885.1). Classification (NCBI taxonomy): domain Eukaryota; kingdom Metazoa; phylum Chordata; class Mammalia; order Rodentia; family Heteromyidae; genus Dipodomys; species Dipodomys ordii. Next base: position 17,562,183 of record NW_012267222.1, read on the forward strand.
AGATGTCTGTGTTACTGAGTTTGCTTTGTTAATATCAGTAAGAAAGTGGTTATCCCTGTGTGCATGAGGAATAGGAGACCCAGAGGCTCTTTCTCTGGGCAGCTGTCTCCTCTTAGTCCTCTGCTCTACTACTGTAGCTAACCCAGTTTCCCTGGAGTCTCAGATCTCAGGAAACCTGTCGGGGACCACACACATGGGCACTGAAGTTCATTTCTCAGCATCTTTCCTACCTTTCGGGGATCAGGACCTTTGATGAATCTTAGCCACGTCTGAAAACTTGCCTCATCTATTTGGTCTGTGTCTTCACCTGTTTCCAGGAGCAGAGTCGACCCTGGCCATTGTGATTTGATTGTGGAGGAGGGAAGGAGACACCGTCCTGCGAGGCGTCTGGTGTGTGCTCACGTTGCCTTCCGCAGTGGTGATTTTGCCTTCTTCCTCTGTTGCTTCCTCAGTCTAGCTGAAGGTTTATGTATTTCTTAGCCACTATAAAGAATAAGCTTTTAATTTCATTGACTTTTCTTTCTTTCTTTTTTTCCTTTTCTTTTTTTTCTGGTGCTAGAGAAATAGATTTGTTTAATTATTTTTTCTATTTGATTAACTTCTGCTCTTAAAAAAATTCTTTTCTTGTGCTTACTTCAGGTTTAGTTTATTCTCCTTTTTCTAGCTTCCAAACTTGGAAAATTAGAATACTATTTTCATTCTTTTCTAGTACTGAAAGGTATGCATTTCTCTCCAGACACTGATGTAACTAAAGCCTATAAATTTAAATCGTTGTCATTAGGTCAAGATAGCATTCTAAGTTCTCTTGTGTCATCTTCTTTTAAAAAATGTTATTGTTGGGGGCTGGGAAAGTGGCTCAGTGGTAGAGTGCTTGCTTTGCATGCATGAAGCCCTGGGTTCGATTCCTCAGCACCACATAAGCAGAAAAAAAAAGCCGGAAGTGGTGCTGTGGCTCAAGTGGTAGAGCGCTAGCCTTGAGCTGAAGGGCTGAGGGACAGCGCCCAGGCCCAGAGTACAGGCCCCACGATCGGACCCCCAAAAAATGTTATTGTTATCTTAAAGGCAATGTACAAAGGGTTTACATTACGCAGTCAGGTAAGGAGTACATTTCTTTTTGGACAATGTCACCCCTTCTCTTATTTGCACCCAGTTTTTCCCACCCATTCCACCTACAAATTGTGTAGTTCATTTTCAACCTAGTGTCTAATGAGTACCACTGCTACATTTGTTCACCCTTTTCTCTCTAATCCTATGCCCCACTTACCTTCAGAAAGACAGATAAACGAACAAACGAGAAAAAGCAAAGAAAACAAAAAACAGAAGCAAAGCAATGTTTCCATTTCCTGGAGCTCATTTCGATAAATACTGTTTTATATGACCAGAGGCACATAGACATTGTGTCGTTCTGATCCTCCCCAAGAACATCCTCACTGTGTGTGAGTGCCCAGAGGCCTGTGTCATTTATCATGTTCCTGTGTAGTTTAGATCCAGCTTCCAAATATGAGGGAAAAACACATGCTGTCTCTCTGACTTTGATTTACCTCATTTAAGATGATTTGCTCTAGGTCCGTCCATTCCCCCGCAAATTACATAATATTCTAATGGCTGTGTAAAATTCCATTGTGTATAGGTACTGGATTTTTTTTGTGTGTTGTTTTCTTTTGGGCATTATTAATTGAGAAGGATATTGTTTAATTTCTACCTATTTTAGGGGATGGAGTTCTCATATTTCATTTTGTTAGATTTCTATTGTAATTCTTTTGTATTTAAGGAACATACCCTGTGTTTTTATTTTTTTTAGATGTTTTAGAGATCAATTTTGTTCCAATAACATGACTTAAAAGAATTGTATTCTGCTTTTGTTGGGTAGAACTATTGACTAGATTACATTTCTTAGTCGAATTATTCCAGTGTTCTGTAGCCTTGATTTTTTCCCATATTTTTCTATCAATTACTAGATGTATCCAAATCCATGTATTTTGGGACAGTATTGTCATATGCAGATACATTTATATTTGCTATATTTTGTATCCTATTGATTATTTTTTTACCATTATGAAATATTCCTCACAGTGTCCACAGTAGTGTTCTTGGTCTTAAGGTCTGCTTATTGCTAACACAGCCAGTGTAGCTCTTGTGCTGCTGCCTAGCCATTTACTTTTTTGGCATGGTATATAGTAGGAATTTGCTTTTTAATCCAGTCTCAAGTATTCCTTCCTTCCTTCCTTCCTTCTTTCCTTCCATCCTTCCTTCTTCCTTCTTTCCTCCCTCCCTCCCTTCCTTTCTTCCTTCCTTCCTTCTCTCTCTCTCCTCTTTCTTTCTCCCCCCATACCATGCCCAGTCATATAGATCTAGAGAAAGTCATGTGAATACTCCCCCCCCTCCCCCGTAGCTGGCCTTGAACCATGAACCTCTGATCTCCACCTCCCAAATAGCTAGGCTCACACTAGAGCCACTGCCTTCAACCCATTTGTTTACATTTAATGTAACTATTAACCTGATTTTGAGATGTTCTGAAATTTTGCTATTTGTTTTCTACTTGTTTCATACTTAAAAAAATTCTGTTCCTTCTGCCCTTCTTGGGGACTAAGCAGATCTTAGCAAATATATTACTTGAATTCTCTTGTAATGTATGTGTGGGTGATTAGTGGTTGCTGTAGCCATTGCAATGGGCATCTTCATCTTCACCACAATTACCTTTGCCTGTTGCTTCTTTGGCTTGTGTGTGTATGTGTATGCTGGTACTGGAGCTTGAACTCAGGGCCTGGCACTGTCCCCTAGCTTTTTTGTTCAAAGCTAGTATTCCACACCTCCACATCTGGCTTTTTGGTGGTTAACTAGAGATAAGAGTCTCTCAGATTTGTCTGTCCAGGCTGGCTTTGAACCTCAATCCTCAGATCTTAGCTTCTTAAGTAGTTAGGATTACAGGCATGAGCCACTGATGCCTGGCTTTTGTTGCTGCCTTATGCATGACATCTGTATGCATCATACCTGAAAGATGCAGAGTTGTGATGTATGCTTTAACTAGTCACATAACATTGTATTTTCTGTTATTGGGACTTGCATATATGAGGCATATGTCCTACTACTGAGTGATTTCCACAGCTCTACTTCCTCTTTATTTTAAAAAGTAGTCTTACTGCAGGGAGAATTTTTTATTTTTGTTTTGTTTTTGTTTTTGGTTGGTTTTGAGGCTTGAACTCTGGGTCTGGGCACTGTCCCTGAGCTCTTCAGCTTGAGCCACAGAGTCACTTTCAGTTTTCTGGTGGTTAATTGGAGATAAGAGTCTCATAGACTTTTTTTTGCCTAGGCTGGCTTTGAACCATGATCCTCAGATCTCAGCCTCCTGAGTAGCTAGGATTACAGATATGAGCCACTGGCCCAGCTGTAGGGAGAATTTTTTTTTTTTGGGTCCAGTCGTGGGGCCTGAACTCTGGGCTTGGGCGCTGTCCCTCAGCCCTTCAGCTCAAGGCTAGTGCCCTACCACTTGAGCCACAGCGCCACTTCCGGCTTTTTTTTCTTTTTGCTTATGTGGTGCTAAGGAAGCGAACCCAGGGCCTCAGGCATGCAAGGCAAGCGCTCTACCACTAAGCCACCTTCCCAGCCCCAGGGAGAGATTTTTAAAATTTTTATTGGCCAAGTTCCCTCCCCCCCCCAGCACTTGAGTATGTCATCCCAATGTCTTTAGGCCCCCATTGTTCCTAGAGAGAACTCGGCTGCTTTTCCTGTCATCTGTGCCATGGGTTTCTCTTGCTGCTTCCTGACTAGTTCCTTTGTGAGCAGTTTGCTTGTGGCATATCTACATATGATTTAGACTTCTTCTTTTTAAATGTATAGCTATTATTTGTTTAGTCAGTCATGGGGCTTGACCTCAGAGCCTGGGTGCTGTCCCTGAGCTTTTTTTTTTGCTCAAGGTGCACACTCTACTACTTTGAGCCACAGCACTACTTCCTGATTTGGCCTTCTTGTTGAACTTTTGGGATCTGCTTATTATTGATGTTTTTCACCGAATTAGAGTGGATATAGCCATTGTACCTCAAATTCTTTTCTTCTCATATCTGTTTTTCTTTCTGGGGCTCCATCTCTGCATATGTTAGAACTCTTGGCATTTGCCCACACTTTTCAAAGACTGCTCTTTTAATGAATATAAATTCACTGTGCATGTTAAGATGGATTTTTTTCTACTCCACAACAACAAAAAAAAAGCAGAATTTTTGGTAGAAATTTCATTAACTTTGGGTGATATATACTGTTTTTTCACTATCTTTTTCCCACAAAATATTCAGAATATATAAATACATCATGAATAATACATAATAATGTATTCTCATGATGATCATGATGATGATACATCATTCAAAATACATCATGAATAGCTCTTATGCTTATAATATAATCCAAAAACATCATTTGTAGCTGGGCACTGGGGGATCATTCCTGTAATCCTAGCTAGATCCAGGCTGAGTCCTGGAGGAAAACTGTAGTTCAAAGCTGGTCTGGCATAAAAGTCCGTGAGACACCATATCAAATTAACTAGTAAAATGCCAGATGGGAAGCATGGCTCAAGTGGTAGAGTGCCAGTCATGAGCAAAAAAGGCTGAGCAAGGGAAGGTGGCTCAGTGGTACAGTGTTTGCCTTGCATGAACGAGGCCCTGGGTTTCATTCTTCAGCACCACATAAACAGGAAAAGCTGGAAGTGGCGCTGTGGCTCAAGTGGTAGAGTGCTAGCCTTGAGCTGAAGAGCTGAGGGACAGCGCCCAGGCCCAGAATTCAGGCCCACAACCAACTAAAAAACAAACAAACACAAAAGGCTGAGCAAGAGTGTGAGGCCCTGAGTACAAACCCTGGTACCGTAGAACAAAACACATAACAAACAAAACATTATTTTAATACTACATAGTATTTTACTATATAAATAATTCTAATTTAATCAACTCCTATTGTGAAACACATGAGCTATTTCCTTTTTTTTTTTGGTCGGTCATGGGACTTGAACTCTGGGCCTGGGTGCTATCCCTCAGCTCTTCAGATCAAGGCTAGTGCTCTACTACTTGAGCCACAGCACCATTTCCAGTTTTCTGGTGGTTAATTGGAGATAAGTCTCATGGATTTTCCTTCCTGGGCTGGTTTTGAATTGTGATCCTCAGATCTCAGCCTCCTGAGTAACTAGGATTACAAGTATGAGTTACTGGTACCTGGCTGCTGCTGCTGCTGCTTCTTCTTCTTTCTTTCTTTCTTTCTTTTTTCAGTCATAGGGCTTAAACTCAGTGCCTGGGCACTTTCCCTGAACTTTTTTGCTCAAGGTTAGCACTATATGACTTTAAGCAAGTACCACTTCCAGTTTTCCGGTGGTTAATTGGAGATACAAGTTTCATGGACTTTCCTGCTTAGGCTGGCTTTGAACTATAACCTTCAGATCTCAACTTTCTGAATAGCTAGGATTATAGGCATGAGCCCTTGATGCCTGGTCATTTCCTTTTTTGATACTACAAAAAATGATTATCATACTTGTATCACTAATTTTTAATGTTTTTAATTTTTTAGCTTTTATTACTTATAAAGGTGATACACAGAGGAGTTACCACTTCATAAGTCAGGTAATGAGTACATTTCTTTAATTTTTTTTTTTTTTGTCGGTTGTGGAGCCTGAACTCTGGGCCTGGACACTGTCAGCTCTTCAGTTCAAGGCTAGCGCTCTACCACTTGAGCCACAGCGCCACTTTCAGCTTTTTCTGCTTATGTGGTGCTGAGGAATTGAACCCAGGGCCTCATGCATGCAAAGCAAGCACTCTACCACTGAGCCACCTTCCCAGCTCTAAAAAAATGTTATTGTTATTATCAAGGTGATGTACAGAGGGGTTACAGTTACACAAGTTGGGCAAAGAGTACATTTCTTTTTAGACAATGTCCTCCCTTTTCTTCCGCAGTTTCAATATCTTTTTTTTGGTTGTGGAGCTTGAACTCTGGTCCTGGGCGCTGTCCCTCAGCTCTTCAGCTCAAGGCTAGCGCTCTACCACTTGAGCCACAGCGCCTCTTCCAGCTTTTTCTGCTTATGTGGTGCTGAGGAATTGAGCCCAGGGCCTCATGCATGCAAGGCAGGTACTCTACCACTGAGCTACCTTCCCAGCCCCTCAATATCTTTTTATATATGGCTTCTGGGGACATGAGGAGGATTCATCATTGAGTCTTGTGCTATGGATTGAATCCAGGGCCTCACACATCCTAGACAGGTAATAGTTTACCATCACTGAATTACAGCCTCATCCCATCCTTAGTTATCAAAACTGTAGAGCAGAAACTGGCCAAGCTGATTTTATTCTGTTTCCTCCATTCTACAAAGGAGACAACAAAGCTTTAAATGAACAGCGGTGCGTGGACGGCCGCAGCTCGGGTGGCGTGGGCCCTGCTTAGTTTACTGGGTGACTTGAGCCCTGACGGCCTTCACTGGCAGCTCCTGGGGGGCTAATGAAGAAGCTCAGAGCCCCCAGAGAAGACCGGCACTCAGCAAAGGCTTCTCCCCCTTAGCATGCCCGAAGCGAGAGCTTAGCCTTCTCCATTTACTCTTTTCATTCCTACAATTGGACAGACAGCCTTGTTCAGATGAAAAGAGAAACAACCTTGCTTCTCCTTATACCCATCTAACCACAACACTTATTACTGTAATTAACAATTACCATAATTACGATCTGACACCATGCCATAAATTTTATTTATACTAATTTATATCCTATGTACAAAATTACATAAAATTACAATTCATTTTGTTTGCCAGGAGCTGGGCTACGTTCTTTATCAACAATCATTTAACACCATCTATCTATTGAGAAAGGAAATTTTCACTTGGACTGAGGCTGTAACAGTCTGACTAGCCATTGGCCAGTCAGGGATGACAGACATAGATACAGCCAATAGCAAATTCCAGGAGGCGGTCTTTCCCCCAGGGCCATGCTTTTGCTGTGAATTGTCATCCCAACATCCTGCTTTCTTCCTCCCTGATGAACTTTGCTCAAGTTCTAGATGACCAGAAGCTGCTGTTTGCAGTCTTGTTGGGGGAACCTAAAAGTGGGTCTTGGGGATCTCAGGCCCTTTGCCTGAGAAGCAGCCTTCATTTCCAGCCTCAAGACTGAGGCTTAGACAAGGGCTTTCTGGACACAGTCACACACTTGGACTTCTTGCCTCCAACCTGCTAGCTAAGTCGGTGTCTTCTCCTCATAAGTATCCAGCTTCAGACATTTTGTCATAGTAGCAGAAAACAGACACGTGTATTTTTCTTTTTGCTTTTTTGCCTGTCTTGGGGCATGAACTCAGGACCTGTGCACTATCCCTGAGCTTTTGTGCTTAAGGTTAGCGCTCTACCACTTGAGCCACAGCGCTACTTCTTGCTTTTCTGGTGGTTAATTGGAGATAAGAGTCACATGAACTTTTCTGCCTGGACTAGCTTTGAACTGTGATCCTCAGACCTCAGCCTCCTGAGTAGCTAGGATTATGAATGTAAGCCTGTAATGTAGTGACAAATTTCATTGTGGAGTCCTCAGAGAATATCCAGTCTAGAGTAGAGATAGACAAGCAACTTAACAACACAAGGCAGAATGAAATCAGCTGTTGGGATAGACATGGTTGAAAACCACACAAGTTAGAGTCTTATTATAAATAGGCAATGTTGTATATTTCCCCTGGGTAGTTTTAATCACAAACATTTCCCCACATTTGTGTGTGTGTGTTGGTTCTCAGGGCTCTGTATTCTCATATGGCTTTTTCACTCAAGGCTGGTGCTCTACCACTTGAACCACAGCTCCACTTCTGACTTTTCTGGTAGGTAATTAGAGATAAGAGTCTCATAGGCTTTCCTGCCTGGGCTGGCTTTGAACTGTGACCCTCAGACCTCAGCCTCCTGAATAGCTAGGATTACAGGTGTGAGCCACCAGCACCTGGCTTCACCTTGTCTTTATTAAAAAGGAACCAGAAAGGACAGAGGTGCTGGGGCATAAACCTGCTGATTTGGATATTTGAATCTCTGGGACTGTGAGAAATAAAATTCTATCAGTGTGTAGAACTTTGTTATCGTAGTCCCAGAAAACCACTTTAGCAACAAATATCAGTGCGGTCAATTCTTGATCATTCAAAGCAAATGACAATATATAAGTTATTCAACTTACTTCTTTTTTATGTATATTATTCATTAAGATATTTTCTAGAAACTAAAAAAAAGGAACCAGAAGTTCAGTGTATCTAGTTTGAATTTTGCTTCTCTTTTCGACCACTGGTTATAATTTATTGTAAATGTTACTAACATGAATAACTCCCCTGCAGAGATACCTGTATCTAAACTACTGGTCAAAACCACAGCTGAAAGCTGGGTGCCTGGGGCTCACGCCTGTAATCCTAGCTACTCAGGAGGCTAAGATCTGAGAATCGCAGTTCAAAGCCAGCCTAGGCAGAAAAGTTCCAGTAAGACTCTTAATCTCCAATTAACCACTCAAAACTCAGAAATGGAGCATGTGACTCAAAGTGGTAGAGTGCTAGCCTTGAGCACAAAGAGTTCAGGGATAGGGCCAAGCTGAGTTCAAACCCCATGACCCACACACACACAAAAACAAACCCACAGCTGACACCCCCAGAAAGAAGACTAAACCTAGAGAACGATGCCAAAGCACAGGGACTTTTAAGTCTCCTGATGGCCACTGCCACATTTCTTTCCATTTGAGAACAGACAGGGAGGAAAGGGGAGGCAGCATCTAGCTCAGTGGACGTCAGTGGCACTCGGCACTCGGTGAGGACCGGTCTGCACTAAGTGTCTATCTTGCTTTCTATTGCCTCCTGCTGCCACTTTAGTATGGGCCCGAGATTCTCCCTGAGCTCGTCTACAGCGCCAGTTTTACTCTTGGCTCCCTCTTACCCGTCAGTAATGGTGCGTGAACTGCTTTCCCGGTTTCCAGTGAAGTGTGAGCTGGTCATTTCCTGGTGACCTTTATTTAACCTGAGACTTGACTGGCATCTAAATCACCAGAGGCAGTGGGGACCAGAGCATCAAGTGGCCCTGTGTATGGTCAGCTTGCAGTGTGAAGCCAGCCCAGGCAGAAAAAGTCTTTTCTCCAATTAACCAGCAAAAAGCTGGAAGTAGAGCGGTGGCTCAAGTGGTAGAGGGCTAACCTTGAGTGGAAAAGCTACAGGACAGCTTCCAGGCCCTGAGTTCAAGCCCCAGTGCCAGTGTGTGGTACACACTCGCATGCACATGCACAACAGTCCAGCCTATGAAGGACAGTGCTATGTATTTCTTTTTCCCCTCTCTCTCTCTCTCTCTCTCTCTCTCTCTCATTTTGATCAGTCATGGGGCTTGAACTCAGGACCTGGGTTCTGTCCCTAAGCACCTTTTGTTCAAGGCTTGTGCTCTGCCACTTTGAGCCACAGCTCCACTTCCAGCTTATTGGTGGCTAATTGGACCTAAGAGTCTCATGGACTTTCCTGCTGGGCTGGCTTTAAATGGCCATCCTCAGATCTCAGCCTCCTGAGTAGCTAGGATTACAGGCGTGAGTCACCGGCGCTCAGCTTCTTTTTCTTTTTTTATTAGCATACATTAGTTCACAAGTGTGGGTCTCATTGCCACATTTCCATATATAAAGCAGGATACAATGTAACCAGACATCATATACCAGGATACAATGTATTGAACATCAAGATACACATTTGCATCAACATCATCACTTCATATATGCTGATAAATGACTTTGACCATATTCACCCTCCTTCTCCCTCTCTATTGTCCTGCTGATCCTGCCCCTGCCCCACCCCCCACCCCCAACACAGCCTGCTTTATGCTCCTGTCATTCATTTTCTCCTAGCATGTATGCATGGCATGCAGCCGAGTGCTGAATTCACAAACACAGGAACATGCCCTGGGACAGGGCCATGTGCATCAGCGTCCGGCAGCTAAAGCGAGGACAGCGTGGGGATTTGAATCCAGGCCTCTGACTCAGCCAGAGGCCTTTGCCCTGCTCTGCCCTGCAATGCCAGCTCCCCTCGAGGTTTGGCAAATCCAACAAAAGCAAAAGTTCAGAGGAAATTGACCGCAAGGCGGTGTTTACCAAATGATGACTTCACCTCCACGGGAAGGCTTTGTAGAAAAGAGCTGAAAAGAAAATACTTTGGCGGTGATGGAGCTGAGCTGACTCACCTCCAAGTCTTCACTTTATAAGGACTTTATTGGGGCCTCTCCCCCCCTGCCCCGCCCCACACGCCTTCTGCCATGTCCAGGAGGGACCAGTGCCACTGCATGCTGGTTTCTGTCTGTGTGTTGGTCTGTCTGTCCCACCTCTCTCTCCACCACCAGCTCCTACAGCCATTCCCTTTTCTTCTCCCCATCACCCTTCTGTCATTTGCCCTTGAGGTTGCTGAGGGTCCAGAGTCCTCTGCAGGAATGGGAATTGTGCTGGGGGGGGGCGGGGAGGGAGGAGAGGTCTGCCTCCCTGGCCCATGGCGCTGGGCTCACTGCAGAAGTGGGTAGACAGCTTGCTTACTGTGAACATGGTGCTGCCTGGTTACAGGCTGCCTCCAGGGCTCACACACCTGTGCTTTCTGCCCCAACCCTCTATCTCCCCCGCAAGCATCTCCCCTGCCCCGATTGCTCATCCACATCAGCCCATACCTGGGGCAGCCCATCAGACTGGGCAAGGAGAACTAGGGAGATCCCAGCCATGCACCCCTAAATATTGTTCAGAACCACTGCCACTGGAGGTCAGTTGAAAGATGGAGAAGAAATCTGCTGTGTCTCGTTACCAGAAGGGACCGAGGGGCTGCAGGGGACAGACATTCCTGACCACAAGCACCTGTGACAGACTGCCATCCTGAGGCCATCAGGGGGTCGCGTGGTCACTGATGGTCCCCAGACAGCCAGAAGTTCCTGAGGACGGGGGGGGGGGGGGGGGGGGGGGGGGGGGAGGGGAGGGGGAGGGTCTGCAGGAGAGCCCTGGCAATGAAAAAAGGGGCCTTCGGACATCTCAGGAGTGCCAGCACCAGCTGCCTGCTCTCCAGTGATACAGATGCTGAGTGCGAGTGTGTGTGTGTGTGTGTGTGTGTGTGACAGACCAGGCCATTTGGGAGGGGGTGGAGGAGTAGGGGAACTCACTGGGCCACTTTCATTTACTTATTTCTTTGTTTACCTATTGTATTTCTATTTTTATTTTTTTAAGTTGTTACTGGGGGCTGAACTCAAGGCCTGGGTACTTGCTGTCCCTTAGGGGGGTTTTGTTTTGTTTTTACTCATGGCTGGTGCTCTACCACTTGAGCAATTCCTTCACTTTTGGCTTTTTGCTAGTTCATTGGAAATATGTCTCATGGACTTTTCTGCCTGAGTTGGCTTCCGACATATGATCGTCCTATCTCACCTCCTGAGTGGCTAGGATTACAGTGTGAGCACCAGTGCCTGGCCCACTGAGAGACTTTCCAGCTACAGGCCCCTCTCTTTCTCCATTGAGATCAGAGCTGCATGTGATTTGGCAATTGGTTAATTATGAATTAATGCTATCAGCAACCAGTGCCGGAACTGAGGGCAGGTGGAGAGCACAGGTGCCTCTCGCATCCCAAATTCTGAGATCTGTGCTGACCCCAGAGTCACTGGGGCGCTGAGACAGAAGCTGCCCTGCCCGGGGGCCTCCAGCCAAGGGCAGGAGGGCCCGAGAGGTGTCTGTGCCCTGGTGGTGTGGGGTGGGAGGCAGGAGGCACCCAGACCTGCAGCGAGGACCCTGCTTATTTCCGGACTCCTCTATTCAGCCTCCCGCAAGGGAAGCGCCAGCTTTTGGGAGAGGCAGGGAAAGTTGGGGTCACAGCTCTGCCAGGGCTACACCGTGCCCCCTCCCAGGGTGCTGTAACAGCTGTGGGTGATTTGTAGCCCAGGGACTTTTAAAAAGAGGAGATCAGATGCTCTGGTAGTGGGGGGGGGCAGCTCCAGCTTCTCTCTGAGCTGCAGGAACAATGGAAGCTTGCTGTTTCCTGGTGGCCCCTGGAGCCCTCACACCTCCTCCTGCCTCCGACCAGGCACCCAGGAAGCCTGCCAGGGTGACAGGGCAAGTCAGAGCCCGGACTTGAGGTGTCTTCACGAACAATCTGCTCTTGGGGTGCACAGATGAGAACAAGGTCGCACTTGTTCTCTTGCAATGGACACTGCTGGCCTTCTTCCTCCCAGACAGCTGGAGCTCAGCGACCTGGGGCTGACCTGGCCTTGAGCCGCCGCCTCCTCCAGCCTGCCCCCCCTCCCACTTGTCTGTCTATTCCTTCCTCTTAAGTGCATCTGCTGACTTGTGGTGGGAACGAGGACGTGGGATTGGCGATGGATCCCAGCGTGGCTCCTGGGACCCAGCTGCCTAGGATTGGAGTGGGGATCCATCAAAACAGAGACAGAAGCCAGCTTTAGTAGCTCAAGCTTGGCATCGTAGCCACTGGGGAGGCAGAAATAAGAGGATCTCAGTTAGAGGCTTGCTGGGCAGAAAAGTTCTTGAGACTCCATTTCATCCAATGTCTGAGTGAGGTGGTATATGCCTGTCCTCTCAGCCACAAAGGGAAGCACCAGTAGGAAGATTGCAGTCCTTCCTTCCCTCCCTCCCTCCCTCCTCCTTTATCCCAGAGGCACAGAGAAAGATAACATAGACTCTACCTAGATTTAAATCCCAATCCTGCTGCTTATTTGCTGTGCAACCTCAGCAGGTACCTTGAGTTCTCTGTGTCTCCTTGCCTGTCAGGTGTGGAGAGTACAGTACAGCACCTGCCACAGCCATGGGTCTTCATGTTAAGTGAGCCGGCAGGCATGCGCGAAGCTCTCCCTACCCGACTGCTGTCAGTGTTGTCCCCCTGTCACCGTGTACACAGAGTCGCTGCATGTGGCAGGTCCCACGCTGGTCAGCCCCTGGCCTCATGGAGGTTGCCTAGAGTGAATCAGGCAATGGCAGAGTTCTGCATTTCATGTGGCCGTGCTGGGATGCGCAGGGCACTGTGGGAATGAAGAGGGCACCTCCCTGCCATGTATGGGGGGGTCTCCCTGGCAAAGGTGGCCCTCGCTCTGGGTCTCATGAACTAGGAGGTGAGGGGTGCAGCGGCAGAGACATGGTGGGGAACACAGGTACGTGAGGAAGGTGGGGTCTGGGACCACTGAGGCACAACTCTCGCCCTATTTTCCTGTTGCTTATTTTAGACGTGGGGTCTTCCTTCCTGTTGGGCTTGAGCCTGGGCCTCGTGCTGCCTCCTAAAGGCTTCCTGTCATTGCGGTGGTGACAGGCAGGTGCCCTGCACCGGCTTCCACCCCCATGGGGACCGAGTCTCACGGACTTTTCTGCCCTGGCACTGTGATCTCTGATCTCAGCCTCCCAGGCAGCTGGGCTGACATCGGGAATCATGGGGGCTCCGCTTTTACCGTGTATTAATGTATTTTGAGTTTTGCTTACTTGTACTATGTTTTGTCTGGCGGGAAGTATGTCTTGATGCATATTGACTCAGATCTCAGGAAGCTGGGATCTGAGAATCTCGGTGTGAAGCCAGCCCAGGCAGACAAATCGGACAGATTCTACAGTTAACCAGCAAAAAGCCAGAAGTGGAGGTGTGGCTCAGTGGTAGAGCTCCAACCTTGAGAGAAAAATCCAAGTGAGCATATAAGGCCCTGAGTGCAAGCCCTAATACTGCCACCCCCCCAAAAAATGTTATGTCTCATCATGTGACCTCTGTGTGTGTGTGTGTGTGTGTGTGTATACACGCGCGTGCCAGTACTGAGGCTTGAACTCAGGGCCTAGGCACTGTCCCTTAGCCTTTTCTACTCCAGGCTGGTGCTCTACCACTCTTGGCTTTTTACTGGTTAATTGGAGATTAATGTCTCACAGACTTTTCTGCCTGGGCTGGCTTTGAACTGTGATCCTCAAATCTCAAGCCTCCTGAGTAGCTAGGACTACAGGCGTGAGCCACCAGTGCTAAGTTCGTTATGTAACTTTGAAGTCATGGAAAATGAAGAGGTTGAGTCTCCCTGGGCAGCAGGGTGGAGCCGGATGGAAGGCAGGAGTGGACTGAAGGGATGGGTGATGTGCGGTAGAGGAAGTGGAGCGAGGAGTGACATTGGCTGTGGAGGAGGTGGGGGGGGTGGACGGGGAGATCAATGAGAGGTTGGTCCACGGGACTTGTGGCCAATTAACCACAGGCATTGAAGGGGAGACTGGGATTGACACTCAGAGCTCTTGAGTAGCCTCATTAGCTCCGATGGATCTTTCCAGAACAGTGTGGAGAGGGCTGGTGAAGAGCAGGTGCGGTGGAGGGGTGGGGAGGTGGGGGGCGGCTGGGAACATGAGGTCAGCTTGGTGTTGGACACAGAGAGGAACCTTTGGGAAGCAGAGAGGGGAGAACACAGCAGGATTCATCTTGGAGCCATTGTGGCCTTCTCCTCCCTGTGACAAGGCTGTAGTCCTTCAGTGACATAAGGCTGACCCAGAGTTCCTCCTGACTCCTGGCCTATTTGAAAGGAGCTGGGTGTCTAGACCCAGACGGTAACCTGTCAGCACCACCTCCCCTGTGACTCCCTGCCACCTTTCCACCTTTCCTTACGAGAGCCTCACGCTCCTTACCTTACCCTTTGTCCAGAAACAGAGTGTGATGTCAGTCCCTCAGCGTGTGCACGCTTGTTTTATACCCAGGCTACAAAGTGGTGTGGCTTGGCGAGCGTGCTGTGCACCCTTAGTTGAAATGTACACTCAGCAGGCAGGTGGGGTATTCTGTGAAGGTCAATAAGGTCAAGCTGGCTGCCAGAAGGCCGTCTCCTACACCCCCACTGACTTTCTGTCCATCTATAGACTCTCTGTCTCTCCATGCTGTGGGTTGTGGGAGTGTGGAAATTTCCAGCTCTAATCCTGGATGTGTGGATGTGTGCGTTTCTCCTTTCAGGTATGTCTTTTGTTTGCTTCATGTACTTTGAAGCTCTCCAATAAGACAGGAGTTTTATATTCTCTCTTTTAATGATTAAATGTTCTAATTAATCACTGATAGTAATCCTTGCCTTGAAGTCTTCTGCGTCTGATTTTAGGATTTTAGGATTGTGTGTGCACACAAAGAATATAGGAAAGGGGCTGGGGCTGGTGAGTTACATCTGTAATTCTAGCTACTCCAGAGGCTGAGATCTGAGGATTTTGGTCTGAAGCCAGCCAGGGCAGGAAAGTCTGTGAGACTCTTACCTCCAATTAACCACCAGAAACCCAGAAAACCTTGAGTGAAAAAGCTCAGGGACCATGCCTAGGCCCCTAGTTCAAGCCGCATGACAGTCAGACAAAAAGAAAAGAAAAGAAAAAAGAAAAAGAAGAGAAAAGGCCCAGGGTGATGGCTTCCCTGTGAAATTTTTTCAAACCTTTAAAGAAACTTGTAACCATCCATTTCCACCTCCAATATCTTCTCTGTGGTCTTGTGGCATGTTTTCTGTCAGTGTACCTGTTGAACTCCACCATACACAGTTCCTCTTTTTGCTTCTTATCGGTTTAGAACTGAAAAGTGAAGAGCACATCTTTACACATTTTTACCATCTCAGGCACCTGCTGGTCCTTTGTATATGTCGAATTGACACCTAGTACCATCCTTCTTCTTCTGTAAGACTTCCTTTCCTAAGTCTTGTCACTCAGGTCTGCTGGGGACCACTTCTCTTTTGTCTGAAAAAGTTTTTCTTTTATCTCTTTTGTTTCTTTTTTTTTTTTTTGTCGGTCGTGGGGCTTGAACTCTGGGCCTGGGCGCTGCCCCTCAGCTCTTCAGCTCAAGGCGAGCACTCTACCACTTGAGCTACAGCGCCACTTCCGGTTTTCTGGTGGTTTTTATTGGAGATAGGAGTCTCACAGTCTTTCCTGCCCGGGCTGGCTTTGAACCGTGATCCTCAGATCTCAGCCTCCTGAGTAGCTAGGATTACAGGCGTGAGCCACCAGCGCCCGGCTCTCTTTTGTTTCTTACAAGGCATTGTTGCTGTCTATAGGCAGACTCCTGGGGACAGGGAGTTTCTTTCAGTAAGTTCCATTGTCTTTGGGCCTGCATAGTTTCAATGGATGAGTCTGCACTAACTCATTGTTATCTGTATACCACATATCCTTTTCTCTTTATATTTTTTATTCTTATCATTGGTTCTAGTGATTTGCTCATGAGATATCTTGGAGATTAGTTTTTATGTTTATCCTGTTGGGAGTTTGTTGAGCTTCTGGATCTGTGGGTTTATAGTTTTCTACCAAAATTTAAAAGTTTTAAGCCATTATTTAAAAAATATACGTTCTCATTTTCTCTTCACTTCCTCTTTCCTTTTTGAACTCCAGTATATACATTAATATCTCCTCATAGGTCATTAGACTCTTTTCATTGTTTTCAAGGTTTTCCTCTCCCTTTCTTCTCTTCCTTCCTTTCTTCCCTTCGATACTTCTTTCTTTGCTTCTTTTCCTTCCTCCCTCCCTCCTTCCTTCCTTCCTTTCCCTTCTTCCCTTCCCTTACTTTACCTTCCTTTCTCTCTTCCTCCTCCTCCCTCTCTTCCTCTCCTTGTCCTCCCTCTCTCCCCACTGTAGTTTAGATAAATTCCCTCACTGTATCTTCAGGGTTAGTTACCTTTTCTTCTTCTCCAGTGTCTAATCTGCAGTTCCTCCTGTCCAATGAATTTCTCACATAAATTTTATTTTCTTCATCTGTGGAAGTTTCTGGAAGCCGGTGCTTCTGAGTGGTGATTTTAGGATTTTCATCATTAATGGTTCTGGACGCTCACTTTCAAGGCTCTGTGACTCAGTCAGTGGTGGGATCCTAACTGCCTGTGCGTCTGCTGGCTTCTGCGGCACATTCTGTGGCATTCTGGTCTGTGGTTTTGTGGATGTTTTTTTAGGAACTATATCCTGCCCTTGCTGTTTTTCAATGTTTGGAAGAAGTTGTTCTGCATATGTTGCTCATTTGGGGTAGAAAGCTAAGGAAATATTACTGCTTCATCAAAATCAAATCAGAAACATAAACAGAAAAGCTCTTTAATGGCTCAGTCTAAATGCTACTCATTTTTCATGATACCTTCCTTAATTTCTGTCTCTGTCTTGAGTAGAATTCCATATTTTGGCAAATATGTATATTTGTATTATGTATGTATATGAGTTCAAGGTGGGTGGAGGGTCTCTCTTAGTAATGTCTCTCATTCTAGCACATGATAGGCCCTTAGAAAGTGAACCTGTGTTTTCTGTAGGTCCCTGCAGTGATCTACAGTGGCTCTCTGTCACTGTGTGTTCCCCAGCAGGCAGAATCTCAGGTAAAATCATGAGGATGCTTGATCCTCCCTTATTAGGCAGGGGAAACAGGGCTTGCCTGAAAGAATTCAGGCCTGTCTGGACTCGCTAAACACATCATCTGGGCACTGGGGTTCACAAAGCCTCAAGTGGCAACACCTGGAAGGGCTTGAACGCAGGCCCTCAATACTGTCAGAGGTGGGGCTGGGGGGCTGGGAGCTCAGGCTGCTTCCCTTGTCCACTTTCTATTCAAATGGAGCGAGGACAGGGCTAGAGAGGCTTGGGTACCAGCCCCAGGCTACAAACTTGGTCAGCTGACTGGGTTTCCTCAGCTGAGGTGATGTCTAAGGCTCTTTCCTGCCCTGGACAGCAGGGTTCTAGTGACTGATAATGGATGGTCCTGGGAAGCTTTGCTTCCTTGGGCTTGCCATTCTAGGATTTTAAGAGTTGATGGTTTGGGGACCCTCATTTTCTGAGGTCTTGTGGTCTGAACAATTGGTGGTGTGCATGACTCCCAGCCTCCTGGGCTACTGATCCAGCTACTGGCATGGTGGTTCTGTGGCACTCTGATTCGTGGGCTCTGTGTACTCAGAGCATCCCCTGTACTGCAAGGAAATGTGGAATCTTAGGGTCCAGCTTCCTGTCTACTCCAGAGGAGCCCCAACCTGCTTTCGGGAGCTTCAACTGTTCTGAGTGGTAACTCAGAGTGATTACTTACAGGAGCCGGTGAGAAACAGTGATCAGGAATGCTGCCCGGCATCCCGGCCCTTGGTCTGAAAGGGCTGAATTGTCTGTCTGCCTGAGAGGCCCTTTGTGTTCACTGTCTGGTGAGGGCCTGGCAGACGAGGTAGGGCCAGGCTGGGCTGCCTTGGGGGCTGGGTACTGCAGGCCTGTGCCCATTTTAGAGAGAGTTCTGCCCTCCCTGCCCTACTCCCTGATGAGGCTGTATACCACCAGGAAGAGTTGCAGGGTGGGGCCGTGGCTGATTCTGTCCCCCCAGGCTCCTGGGAGCCTCTCTCTTCGGGCTTTGCCTGTTTTGCCAACCATGTGAGGCCCCTCATTCTGCCTGGTCCCTGGCCCAGCCCTGTCTGCAGCAATCAAAGCTCCCAGAACTTCTCTTGGTCTGGCTGTGCTGTTTGACTGGGAACCTTGGACTGTCTTTGTCTCTGTTTCATTTCTCTCTCCATGAGGGGCAGGATGGATGCTGCTGCCTGCCTGTGGGCCTCTGGGCCTGTGGGTTTGGGACAGGCCCTCGATAATCGCATCCAGTAACCCTAGCTGGGGTAGGGACCGTGGTGTGACTGGGCAGCGCACGTCCCCTCTCGGCACAGTAGGGCCTTCATCCTGTGAAATGGTAGCAATCTCCCTGAGGTAGGGGAAGTTCTCTGTGGAAATGGGGGATTGGATTTGAGAGGGCGGGGGCAGGGTTCCTCCAGAAGCACACTGTGCACCCCGAGTTTCACGCCACCCACGGAGGAGGCCTCCGCACCCTGGGGAGCAGCCGTCATGAGCACCTGAATCGGCCTATCATGGAGGAAACACAGACGCTTTTTGCAAAGAAAGAATTCATTCACCCACATGTCTATGGATCTCTGAGTTCATTCACTCATCCAAGCTCAGACTAGTTGTTTTAGCTGGTCATTGTTTTAGATGTGGGTTTGGTATAGATGGAGTTCACTGGACCTTGACTCAAGAGCAGGAAGTGTGACCAAACCAGACTAGCCTCTGCCCGGCTAGAAGCACAGCTCCATGCTTGGGAAGTTTTGGAGTTGGCTAGGCATGAGTTCTGCCCATCACGTACCTCCCCGTGTGTCATCGGGTAGACTACTGAGCCTCTCTGGGTCTCTGCTCATCCCTAAAATGGGAATGCGATGGTGAGCCTCGGGCTAGGGTTGCTGTGAGGATCGAGTAATCTCGTATGGCCCTGCCTACGGGCTCTACAGAAAGTGACCCTAAGGTGATGTTAATGTCACAGGAATCAGGTGCCCTATTTGAATCTCAGCTCTGCCACTTGTGGGCTAGGTAAGGATTTTGGGCAAGTCACATGGCCTTTCCTGTCCCAATTTCCCATTCTGCCAAATGGGGTTCATTGGCATTGTCAAGATTAAATGTATAAAAATGTAGAGGATGGGGAGGAGGACAAGGGGAGGGAGCACATGACTGGAGAGAGGAAGGTGGGAAATGCAGTCAGTATATTCCATGTGCGTAGGAAAAATGGAACCATTTCAGGGTGTGGCCTGAACTGGGAGCGATGGGGGAGGATAATGGAAAAGGGTGACGTGGGTCAGGAGCCATTGTCCTCATAGCCTGGCGTGTTGAATTGGAAATCCTTTGTATAACTACTTTAAACTTTTAAACAAATGTAGAGAGTTGGCCAAGTTCTGTAAACCCAGAACTCAGAGGCCAAAGCAGGAGGATTACTTGAGCTTAGGTGTTCAAGGCCAGCCAGGGTAACATAGCAAGACCCCATCTCAACCAAACACACAAGCAGACAAAGTAGGTCACATAGCCCAGGGCCTGGCACACTATAGGCCTGTGTATCCATGGAAACGAATAGTAGAAAATACTCTCCATCATGCCCAAGGACCTGGCCTGCATTTGTGAACATCTCAGAGAGAGATCTTTGCCCTGGAGATGGGGGCAGGTGTGTGTATACAAGACAGACTTCTGTTTTGTAAGCATATATATATATATATATATATATATATGTATCTATATCTTGTCCTTCGAAGCTTTCTGCTTCATATACTGAATACCTACATATCTCATCATGTACACGGTGTCATTTGCTATACATTTTGAGAAGGAGCAAATCCGCTGGCGGTGGCTGCCATCTGGGTGGAAGAGCGCCTGCCCCCACGCCAGCATGGAGGATGTGGTGGGATACCGAGGCCTTGGACAACGTCTCTGGCCCCCGTGGTGGGCGGGGACTCACCTTGGCGCTTGGGAAGTCCCTACATGGAAGAAGGCCTGATGTCCCACGCCGAGGCCCAGTTGGCCCCACCGGAATTTCTAGATTCCTAAGGTGTTGGTGAAGGAGGCACCGTCCTCGCCCCTTGATTTTCCTGGGAGGGTTTAGTCTGTTTTGGTGGCTTGTTGTGGGGTTTCCATGGGGCTGGGGAGCCTGGTGATTGCACAGAACACCCGTGCTCCAGGGTGGAAGGAGGAGGAGGGAGGAGGGCCTGACCCGCACGGGGGACCATCCCCGGACTGGGGATGGAAATGGGACTGGATCCGGGAGCTGGGCTCAGTCTAGATGGGCTAGATGGGCAGGGGGAGCCCCATTTGGGACTCTGGCTGTCTCCAGAGCTGAGCACCAAGTCATTCTTGCTCTGAGGGCAGCTTCCTATTTTCTCTTTGTTCCAACTTCTGTTCCCTCAGCCTTCTAAGATGTCTGAGAACAAGTGTGAGCCTGGTTGCCAGGCTTTGAAAACATCCGTCCATCCATCCATCCATCCATCCATCCATCCATCCATCCATCCATCTGTTCATCTATCCATTATTTGCCCTGGTGTGGGGAGCAGTGGTAAACTTGGCCGTCCCCTCCTCAGGCCGCCCATCATCTGGAGGATCTGGTCGATAACAACCCAGGTGAAAGACAGCAGCAGGGTCAGGAAAATGGTGAGTGTTTGAGTCACAGACCCCGTTCGTGAACTCGGAGAACCCTTGCTCCAGAGAACATAATAAGCACACACGTGTGACCTGGGTCTGGCTCCCCTGAGATCCCAGATGATGTCAGACATTCCAGAATCACAGGGGAAACACGAATGACAGAGCCAGGCCAGAGACTCAGGGAATGAAGAGTGAAGGGTGCTTCTGACTCTAGGAATTCAGGGAGGACTTCCTAGAGGAAGTCACATCTATTCATCCAACAAACACGCATTGAGCACCTTCTAAATAGCATCCCTTGGGGATATGCCATGAATACGAATGGAAACAATCCTGCTGTCCTGGAACTTACAGTCTAATGGGTGATGACAAAGAACTAAGCCAAGAAGTTGGGCTCTGGTGGCTCAAGCCTGTAATCCTAGCTACTCAGGAGGCTGAGAGCTAAGGGTCCTGGTTTGAAGCCAGCCGGGGCAGAAAAGTCTGTGAGACCCTTATCTCCCATTAACCACCACAAAGTCAGACATGGCTTAAGTGGTAGAGTGCCAGCCTTGAGCAAAAATGCCAAGCAAGAGCATGAGGCCTTGAGTTCAAGCCGCAGTACCAACACACAAAAAAGAAAGAAAGTAAGAAAGAAAAAGAAATAAGCCAAGAGACTATAGGTGACAGGGGAGGGTTTGGGGGAAGCTAAAGGTGAAGGACCAGACAGAGACTAAAGTTAACAGGAAGACAGAGGCTTATGAGTGTCAGAGATGGAGGAGAAGTCACAGGAAGGTGCCTTTTGGTCCCAAGCAGGAAGTAGTGACTTTACCTTGAGCAAGATGAAAAGCAAGTTTTCTTTTCTTCCTTCTGTCTCTTTGCTGGATAACTGGAGATAAGAATCTCATGGTCTTTCTTGCCCTGGCTGGGTTTGAACTGCAATCCTTCGATCTCAGCCTCCAGAGTAGCTAGGATTACCAGCATGAGGCACCCGAGCTCGGCTTGGCTGCTATTTTTCTTTGAAATTTGCACAAATGGAAGCAATGTGGTATATGATAGCCCCTGCCTAGTGTCCATTTCTTTCCTTCTAAAAAGACTCGATCCATGTCGGGATAGGTTAGGTAAATTTATTTTCTTTTAAATCAACATTGTACTCTTTATAAGCCTCATTTTTGCACAAATTTTGTGTGGACAAGTACAAAAGGTGGAGAAATGAGAGAACAAGCCATCGCAGTCCCTGCCTTCCATTGTCAGCTTGGTCATCCCTGTTCTGTGCTCTCCGTCCACAAGGGAGTCGTCAGTGCTGTCCAGGGTGGTCTGGTGTTCAGAAGTTGGAGGCTGTGTTTGGCATGGTACATGTCTGGGTTTTTACAGAGATGGCCTGAGATTCCATCATGGTCTAGGACAAACTGGCCATGAGAAAGTCATTCATTGCTGTCTGAATTTCATTGCTGGTGAAGAAAAAGCTCCGGGACCTCAAAACCAGAACTCATGGTCTGTGTGTGTGTCCACATTGCTCAACGGAATCTCACTCTCTGGAGCAGGTGTGGATCTGGCTACCACGGTTCCTTCTGTTTGGGTCTCCATGTAGGAAGAATCAGTGCTCACAGAGAAGCTGGAATGTTCCAGAAGGCTCCCTAGGGTCAGGTGAGGACCATAGTCTGAGAAGAAGTTCAAGTCGGTTCCTGTCTATGTGTCAAACATCTCCAGGCCTAGGAAATTTGAACTGCATTTGTAACTGCTGTATAGGATTTTTTTTCAACTTTATTTTGGAAACCAATTTGTATTTAGTAGAAACCAGGAGGAGTGTGTGTGTGTGTGTGTGTGTGTGTGTGTGTGCGCGTGTGTGCCAATCCTGTGGGTTAAACTCTGCCTGGGTGCTGTATATGAGTTTTTCTTTCTTTTCTTTTTTCCCCTGAAGCCTACCCCTCTATCTCTACCACAGCTCTACTTCTGACATTTTGGTGGTTAATTGGAGATAAGAGTCTCATCCATTTTCCTGCCCAGGCTGGTTTCAAACCATGATCCTCCGATCTCAACCTTCTGAGTCACTAGGATGCCAGAACTGGGTGTGCTTTGAGATTGGGGTTTGACCTTGTCCCAGGCTATCTCAACGCAGTATGCTCTTTTTCTGGTGAAGGGAGTGGCAGCCGGGGCATCTCTCAATCAGCCTGTGATCCTGGGGAGAAACAGCCGACTTTCTATATTGATTTGGGTTGCCAGCAGGAATTGGATAGATGACAATGGAATGCATCCTGTTCCGTATGATCACACCTCATCTGAAAGTAGGGATTAGGAGATGGCAGGATAGACATGTGTTTAGCATTACAGAACAAGAACTTGCCACTTGGCTCCCTGGAGCTGTCACACTACTTTATTTTCCTACTGGCAACACTGATGATTCCTGCTTCATTGCACCTTTGCCAACAGTTGATCTTGTCAGCCTTTTTTTTTTTAATTGACAATGTTTTGGGTGTAAATGCAACTTGTTTTAATTTGTGCTTCCGTGATGACTAGGGAGGTTAAACGCGTAACTTTCTATTTGTTGGCTCTTGGGATTTTTTTTCTTGTGAATTGTCTGTCTGCATCCCTTGGCCAATGTTATACATGGCTGTCTTTTTATTTTCTGATTGATCTGTGAGAGTTGTTTATATATTGGAGTTACTAATCCATTGTCTCTTGTAAATGTTGCAAATATCTTCTCCCACACTGTTTACTGGAGCATTTTAAGGAGAGGAGAAACAGGACCTGATTTATGTTTTTAAGAGATGACTTGGGCTATGGTATGGTGAAGGGATCCAGGTGTTGGGTGTCAATAGATCAGGCGGAATGAATTTGGTAGGCTCCCCCCCACCTCGTGGTCTAGGGAGGCACAAGGGGTGGAGGGAGAGAGAGAAAGAAGTGGAGGTGGAGGTGGAGCTGACAGAATTGCTGATGGATTGGGGAGGGTGAGAAGAAAAGATAGGAATCAGGATGACTGTAGGGCTTGTGTCTGAGTAACTGGGTGGAATGTGGCATCGTTGAAATGGAAAATGACTGGTGGAGAAACAGGTTTGGGCTGGGAGTGGAGGAATCCATATTTCTGTCTTCAACACAGTTAAGTTTGAGATAGCCCCTAGAAATCTAGGTGGGTGTGCCAACTGACAGTTGGATCTAAGAGTCTAGAGTTGAGGGGGGGCCCTCAACTAGGGCTGGAGCTATATTTTGAAGGCCACCAATATGTGGGTAGGATTTAAAGCCATGAAGTAGGACAAGGAAGTCATCATTTGCATGTTGAGCTTAGGGGTAAAGAATACATAAAGATTTGCCTAGAATGCAACTCTATTGGGTCAGGGGTTCTGTTGTATTTACTGCCTTCTATGAAGCATAAAGACTTAGCACATAGGAATTAATATTTGCTGTAAGGGGACATGAGCGAGTACATAAATGGAAGAAGAAACTGAGAAGAATTGGCCCATGAAGTCAGAGGAGGAGCACAAGTTATTATGGAAGAGAAAGAGGGAGAAGAGAAGAAGACAAGAACAGTCGATTGTGTGCAACCAAGTCAAAAGCTGTACAAGAAGCGTGATCATTAGATTTGGCAGCGCAGAGGCCATTGTGATTTTAACAACAGCAGTTAAGGCTTAAAAGATGGGGAGTCTGCCAGACCTAGGAAGGCAGGAGCCAGGGTGGGAAGCGAGTGAGGTGGTGGCCTGGGAAAAACCTGGCAGACAAGACATTGGCTTCTAGAACCAAAGCTGATGGGCGGTCACGGGAGAAGAGGCATGGGACGGTGGATGAGGTGGGGTCCAGGAAAGGGAGGGGAAGAACCAACTGCCCAGACATTATGAAGGGTTGAGAGCAGCCTGGTAGCTTTTGAGTATGATCCACTGAGCTAAGTAGAGAAGGCAAGTAAGTTGGTCCAAATGTTATTCAAGATTGATGTGTGTGTGTGTGTGTGTGTGTGTGTGTGTTGCGGGGGGCACTGGTGGTTCACTCATCATTTTAGCTACTCAGGAGGCTAAGCTCTAGAGGATCGGGGTTTCAGGCTAGTCAGGGCAGAAAAGATCACAGAGATTCCATCTCCCAAAATAACCACAAAAAAGCAAGGATGAAGGCATCGACCAAGCAAGTGAAAGCCCCAGCTTCAAACTTAAGTACAAAAGATTGATTGAAGGACATAATTCCAATCCAAACTGGTTTCAGGAAGATGAAAATTTTTTAATGATTTAAAATGTGATTTAATCTCTCTGTGATATAATTATCCACCTTCTCCTGGAAAGGAAATGAATATATTTTTTTCCACATGGAACCAAAAAGTCTAAGGACAGATCTTGATTCCAGGTGCCAGACTTGGACTCGGCTCCCTCTTGACACTCTTCTGTGAGTCAACTTTGTGGTCAGAAAGGCTGTTGTCTCAGAGGAACAAAATGGCAGCCTGCAGGTCTACAGCTCCATCTTTCTCCCTCAATAACCACAGAGAAGACCCCACCTACCTGCAGACTTTCAGTCAGTGGCTCAGTCATGTCATGCCTGAACCAATCACAGTAGCCAAAGAGGGTTCTCTTCTCTGATTGGCCAGTCCCAGAAAACCCAATCCTCCCTAAAACTAGGACAAAGCTCTTGCCTGAGGCAATTTTCCCAAAAGCAGGGGTGAGGATTGCCAGACAGATAAGTTGAGAGAATTCAAAGTTTCATATAAATTGTTTATAGATGTGTGTGTGTGTGTGTGTGTGTGTGTGTGTGTGTGTGTGTGTGTATGCCATTACTGGGCCTTGGACTCAGGGCTTAGGTACTCTCCCTTTGCTCTTTTGCTCAGGATGGTACTCTACCACTTGAGCCACAACTTCACTTCTGGCTTTTTTGCTGGTTAATTAGAGATAAGAGTCTCATGGGCTTTTCCAGGCTGGCTTCAAATCTTGATTCTCAGATCTCAGCATCCTCAGAAGCTAGGATTACAGGTATCAGGCCATTAGCATCTGACTGCTTTTATATATATATATATATATATATATATATATATATATATGAGATTCTCCAATGCTGTCCAGTGGAAATAAAATGTGAGTTCACACATAAGCTTAAAATTTGTAATATACATGCTGTAAGCAAATGATTGATGATATTAATTTTAATTAACTTAAAACTGAGTTTCATTTATTTAATACTGTTAACCAAGTTAATTACTATGTTTCATTTAGTCCATTAGACCCAAAACATTATTATCACAACATATAATTAATATCAAAAATATTACACTATTTTTCATATTCAGTTTTATACTTTGAGCAAATTCACTCCCAGTGTTTCCTCTGTTCACAGGTGAAAGTTGCCTCAAACATATTTAATGTTCCAAACATTAATTACCCAGTGTCCTGGGGACTGAGGCAGCGCTTGGTGAGCGGTGCTTACCTAGCATGCCTGAGGCCTGCATTGACCTCCAATACAGCAGAAACAAACCAAAAACTCTAGTGACTGGCTTATATAACTGTAGATTTCGATTAATTAAAAATAAGTAAGGCTGAGATCTGAGGATCATAGTTTGAAGCCAGCCTGGGCAGGAAAATGTTTCTGAAACTCTGATCTTTAATCACCAAAAATGCTGAAACTGGAGCTGTGGAAAAGCCAGGTCCTGAGAGTGTGAGGTCCTGGGTTGAAGCCCCAGTACTGGCACAAAAATAAATAAATTATAGGTAGGTAGTTAGGTAGTTAGGTAGGTAGGTAGATAGATAGATAGATATTCAAATCTCATTCCTCAATCTCCACTAGCCGTATTCCAAGAGGCTCCTACTCTGTAACCCAGTCTGACCCCACACATTGGATCCCAGTGGTCGAGTGGTCAGCCAGGGCCTCTGAGCTGAGCTGGAGCAGGCCCCGGTCTCCTGGGTCCATCAGAGTTCCCAAGTCTACTCCACTGCCTGCCCAACGTCAGCTCTCCAAAGCAGCAGTTCTGGGAGCAGAGCCCAAATGTGTCTCCTCTCACCTTGCTTTCAGTGTGGTAAGAGTCTCAGCCTTGCTAAAGCTCCGAGTGATCCCCGGGCTGGAAACTACTTGGTACTTATTTTATTTGTATTTTTTAGTGCTTATACTAGGGCTTGAACTCAGGGCCTCCTGCGCTTGGCTTTTGCTCAAGGCTGGCACTTTACAACCTGAGCCAACCCATGTTTTTGGCTTTTTGCTGGTTTACTAGAGATAAGAGTCTCTTGGCTGTGTCTGCTAGGATTGGCTTTGAACCGGGATCTTCCGATCTCAGTCTCTTGAATGGCTATGATTACAGGTATAAGCTAAGGGTGCCTGGCTGATATTCCTTTATTTTATGTTAATCTTATCTGTGACCTATTTCTGCCCACAGACAATATATATTTATGTAAAGAGTGTTTAAGCTACTGCATGGATTTATTGACATGCTGTGTTCCCAGCATGCCACTCAGCTTTGGGACAGGTTGGTGAAGGCAGCTCAGGTCCTGTCCCCAAGGAGCTCACCTGTGACCCAGGTGCATAAACACATCAGCCAGGGTGTGTGTACACAGGGTGGTGCGGGACCCAGCACTGAGCCAAATGGAAAACTGTATGGGAACAGGTGGATCTGATGCCTGGTGGTTGGAAGCCATGGCCACACACCCTCCTCAGCTGGTCCAGTGGCTCACTGGATGGACAAGGACCTTGGGAAAATCTGTGGGGAGCCTACATCTGGCTCTGCTGGGTGTGAGGTTATGGCTTATGAGTGTGGGGGTGTTTGAGTAAGAACAGCCTAAAGGCTAGGAGGGGTTGATTTTACTGTTGATGTTTGGAAATGAGAGGGGCTATTGTTGGAAGTCTCCTGTGGGGTGGGGAGTTGCCTTGAATTCAGTCTCTGTCCCTCTCTGCTGCTGTCTGTCTCCCTTCTCCCATTCCCCACCATCACACACACACACACACACACACACACACACACACACACACACACAATTAAAGTTGCAGAGCACAGTCAAGAGTAGAAGTATGCTGGGCACCAGTGGCTCACACCTGTAATCCTAGCTACTCAGGAGAGTGAGATCTGAGGATCATGGTTCAAAGCCAGCCCATGCAGGAAAGTCCACGAAACTCTTATCTCCAATAAACTGCCAGAAAACTGGAAGTGGCACTGTGGCTCAAGTGGTAGAGCGCTCGCCTTGAGCTGAAGAGCTGAGGGACAGCACCCAGGCTTCGAGTTCAAGCCCCATGACTGACAAAAAAAAATAAGTGGAAGTGGAAGTCTTGTTCACAAGGTAAGGATTTCAAATGATGACCACAGTGTCCAGCCAGTCAGTGACAGTGCTATGTGGCTACCCCAGTCACTGGCCCAAGAAACGAGCCCAACATAGACACATGAGGTCCCCACTCTGTGAGACCCAGCCCAAGTCTTCTCTACCTCCTGCTGTACAGAGTCCTGAAGCTGCTAAGGAATGCCAAATGCTTTCTAGATTTCTCTCCAGTTATCTATGGATATTTGGAAGTGGGAGTGGCTGCCAGGACCCCTTTGCCTATCCTGCCCCCGCCCTCCCACCTCCAACACACATGTGTGAGTCCAAAGCCCAGGCTGACACGCTTACTCTGCACTAAGGAATCCACCACCTGGTTTGTACCATTCTTCCTGGATTTTCCCTGCCATTCTTTTCTTTGCAAGTTTTAGGTGGTAGAAAGATGAACAGTTAGCTGGCTGCCAGTGGCTCACATCTTCAATCCTAGCTAGTTAGGAGGCTGAAATCTGAGATTATGGGTTCAAATCCAGCCTGGGCAGAAATATCTGTAAGACTCTTACATGTAGTTAATGGACAAAAAGCTGGAAGAGGAGCTGTGGATTAAGTTGTGTTCACACACAAGTTAAGTGCGCACGCACACACACCACACACACACACACACACACACACACACACTTAAGAATTGTCATATAAATAATAATAGTAATACTTTCAAGTACCCAGCATCCGCCTTAGGAGAGCTGACATAACAAATTCCCAAACTCCCGCTGCCTCCACCCTCCGGCTTGTCTCCCATCTAGAGGCAGAAGCTACCCTGAATTTTGCACTCATTATTCCATTGCCCTGTAAAAAGTTTTTTAAAAAGTTTTCTTGAGCTAGACGCCAGTGGCCCACACCTGTAATCCTAGTTACTCAGTAGGCTGAGATCCAGAGTATCATGGTTGGAAGCCAGCCCAGGCATTAGAGTCCATAAGACTCCATCTCCAACTAAATAAAAAGCAAGGCTGGAGACATGACTTAAGTGGTACAGCACCAGCCATTAGCAAGCTGAGCGTGCACACAAGGCCCCGAGTTCAAGTACCAGACTTCTCTTAACACTCTCCCCTCCCTGCCTGCCAAAGTTTTTTCTTACAGATACATGCAGTCCTAGACAATCTATTACCTAGATGGCATGCTCTTTTTTTTTTTTTTTTTGCTGGTTGTGGGGCTTGAACTCTGGACCTGAGAGCTGTCCCTCAGCTCTTCAGCTCAAGGTGAGTGCTCTACCACTTGAGCCACAATGCCACTTCTGGTTTTCTGAGCGTTTATTGGAGAAAAGAGTCTCACAGACTTTCTTGCCCAGGCTGGCTTTGAACTGTGATCCTCAGATCTCAGCCTCCTGAGTACCTAGGACTACAGGTGTGAGCCACCGGCACCCGGTGATGGCATGCTCTTGAACTTCAAAGAAATACAATGAGACCCTAGGTACTTCATACAGTGGGGGGGTGTTTTTCTCACATTATGTTCGTGTGGTGCCCTGTGTCACTGAACGTAGCCTTCCTGCTAAGGTCTGCCTTCATTTTCATGCCTGTGGTGTGCTGAGTTGTATTTAAAAACCACGGACCATGACATCTGTTGGTGGAAGGGTCCCTCGGTGACGCATGCAGGGGTAGAAACGCTGGGTGGTAAGGTCCATTTGTCTGAACTTGACTAGACAAAGCCACGTTGCTTTCCAAAATGCTTGTGTGCATCTGCCCTCTTCCAGGAAGTGCATGAGAGCCCGCATTGTTCCACAGCTCGAACACCACTTGGTGTTGTCAGACTCAAACTCTTTGCCAATCCGGTGGGTGTATATTGGCAAATCCTACAGGCTCTGTGTTTGCATTTCCCTGATTCCTAATGAGGCTGGCATCTTTTCATGTTTACTGACAATACTTTGTTTCCTGGTCTGTGCAAGATTTGATTGGTTTTAAGTTTTTTTTTTTTGTCTGTTATTTCTTTGACTCTTCAGGAGCAATTAATGTCTTTTGATTCTAATTCACATGCCTTACCTGGGTGGTTTCCCAAATGATAGCTTGTCTTTTCATTTTCTAGATGGTACAGTTTTGGAAGCAGAAGTTCTTATTTATTTATTTTTGGTACTGGGGCTTGAACTCAAGGCCTGGATGCTGTTCCATAACTTTTTCTTTCAAGGCCAACACTCTACCACTTGAGTCACAGCTCTACTTCTGGCTTTTTGGTGGTTAAATGGAGATGAGTCTTATGAACTTCCTGCCCAGGATGGCTTTGAACCTCGATCCTCACATCTTAGCCTTCTGAGTAGCTAAGGTTACAGTTGTGAGCCACTGGCGCCTGGCTAGAAGTTCTTACCTTTAACATGATAGAGTTTATTGATATTTTTCCTTTATGGTTTGCACTTTTTGTGTCTTTTTAAAGAAGGCTCTCTATTTCCTAAGGTCACCAAAATAGCCTCCTGTATTTTCTTCTGAAAGTTTTGTGTTGTACACTGAGGTCTTTAATCCACTTGGGACTGATTTGGTATAAAGATCTGATTTCATTTTTCCATAGGGATAAGCAACCACCCTGGCTGTTTATTGAATAGTCTGTCTTCCACATTTTTGCAAAACCAGGTCTTCCACAGATCATATTTCCTTGGAGCAAGCTGAAGCCTGCTCCTGGACTCTCTAGTCTGACCTACCTGCCCATGTGTTCATCTCTGAGCCAGTATCTCACTATCCCAAACACAAATGCTCTAAAACAAATCTTTTTTTTTTTTTTTTGTCAGTAGTGGAACCTGAACTCTGAGCCTGGGCGCTGTCCCTCAGCTCTTCAGCTCAAGACTAGCGCTCTACCACTTGAGCCACAGTGCTACTTCCAGCTTTTTCTGCTTATGTGGTACTGAGGAATTGAACCCGGGGCCCTCATGCATATGAGGAAAGCACTCTACCACTGAGCCACCTTCCCAGCCCCATTGGGCTGGCTTTGAACTTTGATCCTCAGCTCTCAGCCTCCTGAGTAGGATAACAGGCATGAGCCACTAGCACCCTGTATATATTATTTATTATATTATTTTGTATCTATACTAGGACTTGAACTTAGGACCTCACAATTTTGTTTAGCCTTTTCAACCAAAGCTGGCATTCTACTACCAGCTTCCCGAGTAGCTAGAATTACAGACATTAGCCATTTCCTCTGGCTTGACATTCTTTTTTGGGAATGTTCTTGCTCTTTTGGGCCCTTTGCTTTTATAAATTATAAATAATTTCTTTATAAATTACAGAAAGAATGTCTTAGGCCATGAATTTTTTCTTAAAATATTATTCAGAATGGAACTGAAGAATGAATTTATTTGTGCAGATTTATAGTCTTTAGTTAACAATTATTAGTATTTACCTCTGTGACTGCCTCTTCCCCCTTTCCATTGTTATGTTTGAGTCTAAGAACTTACTTTTGGGATCATTTTCCTTCATAAGTTCCTCTGGTGAAGATTTGTAGTCAGCACACTCATTATTGGCTAGTTTGAAATGCCTGTCTTTGGTCTTAAAACATAGTTTTGCAGGCTCTATACATCTCGATTGTTTTTCCCAGCCACATTCCCACCCTGCTGTGAAAATGATGTTCCATTGTCTTTTAGCTATAGTTGTTATCATTGAAAAGTGGGCTGCCCATTAGTCCTTGTTTCTTTGTTGCTAGTCTGCTGCTGTTATGGTTGTTCTTTGGCATGCACTCCTGAAGGATATATGAACTGTGGGTGTAAGATTTCATCTTACTGAAGAGAAGGTTGGGTTGGAAGGGATGTGGAGCATGATAAAAAGGGGTGACATTGGTCAAGATGCATTGTATACATAAATTGATTGGTTGAAGGGTCACTCCTTTGTACCACTACTTTAAAGATAATAAAAACATAATTAAAAAAAAGATTTCATCTTGCTTGAGATTTACTGTGTCTCTTTGATCTGATAGTTCAGTTGTATTTGCAAGGACAGGGCTCTGCCAATTGAGCCATGCCTCCACCTCTGCTTTGTTTTCTGGGTGGTCATGGGGCTTGAACTCAGTGCCTGGGTTTGTCTCTGAGGGTTTTTTGCTCAAGGCTAGCCCTCTACCACTTTGAGCCACAGCACCACTTTTGGTTTTCTGATGGTTAATCGGAGATAAGAATCCCACAGACTTTCCTACCTGGGCTAGCTTCAAATCCTGATCCTCAAATCTTAGCCTCTTGAATAGCTAGGATTATAGGTGTGAGCCACCAGTGCCTGGCCACTGCTGCTTTTTGCTGGTTATTTGGAGGTGAAGTTTAGCAAACTTTTCTGCCTGAGATGTCCTCAAACCATGAATCTCTGGGATCTCAGCCTCCTGAGTAGCTAGTATTACAGTCACAAGCCACCAGTGTCTGGATAGTTAGCTATTGTCTCTTTAGTTATTGCTTCTTTCTTATTGTATTGACTTCCTGTGGCTATTGTACCAAATTTCCACAAGCCTAGTGGCTTAAAAATAACTGAAATCTATTCTTCCATCACGCTGGAAGCTGTAACTCCTACATTGGTAACCTTGGGTGAAGAGACAAGATGTCAGCAGGGCTGAGCTTCCTCTGGAGCGTCAGGGGAGAAGCCATTCCTTGGTGTTTCCAGACCGAGGTTACCAGCTTTCCCTGGCTTGTGGCAGCACCATAACAGCCTCCAAGAGAAGCATTTTCAAATCCCGCTCTGCTTCATCTTCATATAAGCTTTCTGTGCCATCAAACCCCCTCTGCGTCTTCTTATCACTTATAGTACCAGGTATTGAACTCGGGGCCTGATGCTTGTTAGGCAGGTACTATACCACTTGACTCACACCTCCAGTCCTTTTGTTTTTAATTTGTTTTTCACATAGTGCTTGCCAATGACTTTGCCCAGCTGGCCTTGAGCTATGATCCCCTTTCTCTAGTCTCTGAAGTAGCTGGGATTACAGGTATGTGTTACCACGCCCTGCCTTCTGCTTCTCTTCTTATAATATGGAGTGCATATAATTGCATTTGGGTCCACCCAGATAATCCAGACTAATTCTTCTCATCCTATGATCACCATGACTTCATCAACTGTTTGAAAACCTCCCCCTTGCCTTATAAGGGCACATTCACAGGTTTCAGGAGTGCCGGGAAATCTTTGGGGAGGGGCCTATTTGAGTCCACCACCTCCACGTCTGCCATCACTACAGGAAAAAAAAAATACACATCTGCCTTGTGACATTTGACTGTGAAATGCTCGGAGGAATGGTGGAGGAAGATGTGGGGCTGGGAAAAGCCATGTGGAGGTTAGGTTGAAATTTGTATAAGGTATAATGCTGTGCTTGGTCCAGCTGGCAGGGTCAGCTGACAGAGCTGTGTCCTACCTAGCAGAAGAGGTCAGACACCCAGGAAGGGCCCACCCCAGGCAGAGCAGAGTCCACTCAGTGACTGGGAAGTGGTAGAATACAGGACCACTTAAGGTGGGGAATAAGGAGATGGACAGAAGGAAGGTTATTAGCCAAGGAGGAGGAGGAGAAGGACATAGGGGAGAGGAGGAAGGAGAAGAGGAGAAGCAGCAGGGGGTGGAGGAGGAGTAGAAGAGGCTCTGGGTTGAGCTAGAGGCAAGGCGTGATATGGTTCTTTCAGGAACAGGGAATGAATGGTTTGGGAACCACCTCACAGGGGAGGTTTTGAGCTGGAGCTCATGAGCGATAACCAGTGTGCAGCATTCTGAAACACAGACTTGACCCGACAATCCCCAGCTCCAGGGTCCTTTGCGTGGCAGGCCAAGTCCTCAGGCTCTGGTGATCCTGCATCCCAGTTCTGCCCTTTCCATCCTGGCAACTCAGGCCGCTTGCAGCTGCCTCCTGCCCTGGCTCTCGCTGGTCTCACATTATGTGCCCCTCCACGGTCCTGACTCAGCGTTCGCTCCATGTCTGCCTCCTGCCCATCCCTCCAGCCCCCCTATAGATTTTTCTACCATAGCTCCTAGAAAACATCGCTGACCCACAGTCGGTGAAAAGTCTGCCTCCTCCAGCAGGCTGAGGTCCCATTGGTCAGCGCATGGACTGTGTCCTGTCCTCTTCACAGGCCCAGCATCTTGCAGTAAGCAGGGACAGAGACAGCGTCCCTGGAGAAGCTTGGTAATGACTTCTAGAGAATGGGGCCAGGCCAGTGGATATCATGCAAAAGGCCGATGGAGTCAGTGGCCTGTGGAGAAGAGACATGAATGGCAGCCAGGTAGCTGCGCCAAGGCCCAAGGTCAAAAGGAAAGTAGGCCACAATCCTTGTGAGGCACTGAGGAGTTAGCTGAGGGAGCTAACAGGGCCAGGAGGAAGATGGTGGTGGTCTGGTGTCTGTGGAGTCCCAGCTGCAGCAGCATGGCCCCGTGCTGTGACTCGGGCCTTCGTGCGAGGGAGGGTACAGGCTTACAGGTGAGGGGTACACAGGGCTGACAGTGCTTTGCTTCTAAAAGCAAAAGAAAGGCAGACACCCCCAGTTTCTTAGTTCCCAAGCAGGGGAGTGTGGTGGTGCATGCCTGTAATCCCAGTAGGTGAAGGCCAGAGAATCTCAAGCCCAAGGACAGCCTGGGATACATGCTGAGACCCTGACTCAACAAAACAAAATGATTTTGCAGCATTGTGTGTTTGGTCCCCCAACATACTCTCAGGGGAGGTAGTGTCAATGGCTGAGCAGAGAACTGGGCTTCCAGGCCCCCCCGGGCTCTAGGGACAAGCTCTCAGCCTTTCTAAGCTTCAGCCTCTTCATGTGACAAAGGGAAGTAGCCAAGGAGTGTGGGGTCCAATTAAAAAATGGGCATTGGTGGCTTCACGCCTATAATCCTAGCTATTCACAAGGCTGAGATCTGAGGATCACAGTTGGAGACAGGTCTGATCTCACTTTCTGCCCAGGCAGGCCTGCGCACCGCCTCCTTATGTTTCCCCATGCTGCCGAGGCAGACAGGTGTGCCACACTGTGCCAGCCATTAGCTGAGACAGAGTCCTATGGACTTCTTCGTGCCAGGCTGGTCTCAAACCTTGATCTGCTCATTTCTACCTTCCAAGTAGCTAGAATTACAGGCTTACCATGCCCAGCATTTTCCTGTGTTGGCCACTAGACGTTTTCACTTTAACATACGTTTTCACTCTGTCTCTGTACCAGTCAGGAGCCTCGTGTTATTCTGCTGAACTGCCTAAGCCCGGTGGCCTGCTGGTCGTGCTGACCCTTCTTGGGCCGCTGCCTGCTGCTGGACACTGTGGTTCCTACGCTGTTTTGAGCTGAGCTGTCAGGGGCAGGCAGGTGTAATTTAGCAAAGTATCAAAGGCCTCTGCAGTTATGAAATGGCCACTGGGGAAGCCGCCCAGCTGACATGGTGACTTCTGCACGGTGACGATGCCCCAAGTTGTGCTAAGGACAATTAGGGAGACAGCTCTGTCTTCAGCCTGGAGACAGGCTCAAACATTGTTCCTTCAGGAAGAGGGCTTTGACTCACCTCTGCTTGCACATACCTCCCGGGAGGTGTCCGGGTGCTAGGACCTTTCAGCCGAATAGGGCCATGAGACCAAAAGTACCTGGCATGCTTTCCTCTGAGAGCTGACCTGTGATGACAGAGCACTTACA
The DNA here is from genome assembly GCF_000151885.1 of Dipodomys ordii. Taxonomy (NCBI): domain Eukaryota; kingdom Metazoa; phylum Chordata; class Mammalia; order Rodentia; family Heteromyidae; genus Dipodomys; species Dipodomys ordii. Next base: position 17,597,789 of record NW_012267222.1, read on the forward strand.
GACAAGAAGTCTGAGTGAGCCCAGTGCTAGTAGCTCATGCCTGTAGTCCTAGCTACTCAAGAGGCTAAGATCTGAGGACCTCAGTTCAAAAAACCAGCCCAGGATCTAATCACATCAAATCATATTTATCTAAATGAATTCCAGGAAATGGAAACAAGAGGGTTTTTCTTCCCTCTTTGTTGCTTTTTTTTTTTTTTTTGGTCAGTTGTAGGGCCTGAACTCTGGGCCTGGGTGCTGTCCCTCAGCTCTTCAGCTCAAGGCTAGCGCTCTACCACTTGAACCACAGTGCCACTTCCGGCTTTTTCTGCTTTTGTGGTGCTGAGGAATGGAACCCAGGGCCTTATGCATGCAAGGCAAGCACTCGACCACTTAACCACCTTCCCAGCCCCTTCTTTTTGTCTTATTTGGTCATTTATCTGTCTTTGGAAGGGTAAGGAGGGCACAGAAATGGGGAGGGGGCAAAGCGTGAACAAATGCAGCAGTGGTACTCACTAGATGCTATATAGAAAATGAACTGTATGACTCGTGGGTGAGGATGGGAGGTAAAAACTGGGAGAAAGCAAGGGAAGGGACGGCAATATCCAAAAAGAAAAACATTTTTTTAACCTGGCTTATGTAACTGTAACCCCTCTGAACATCACCTTTATAATAACAATAAAAAATTAGCCAGGTGCTGGTGGCTCACGCCTGCAATCCTAGCTACTCAGGAGGCTGAGATCTGAAGATCATGGTTCAAAGCAAGCTGGGTCAGGAAAGTTTGTGAAACTCTTTATCTCCAATTAACCACCAGAAAATTGGAAGTGGCACTGTGGCTCAATGATAGAGTGCTAGCCTGGAGCTGAAGAGCTCAGGGACAGTGTCCAGGTCCAGAGTTCAGGCCCCACGACCCCCCCCTCCAATAAACAAAATCTCAGCAGGATGAAGCAAGCTTGTCTAGTAGTGCCAAGCCAGCTTTCAAGGAGGGACAGGACATGTCCCCACCCCTTGCACCCCGTGGTTTCTGGAATCCCCAGGGTCCAGCTGACACCAACCCCCTCCTCCTGGTCCCCGACGTTGCCATGGACTCCTCGGCTCTGAGGCTGTGTGGCCCTCGTGCTGTCTGAGGGTGGGCATCAGGAGTTTGGACCCATGATTTCCATGCCCTGCAATAGAGGAGAGAACTGCTTCTTGGTCACCTGGCTTCTCTGCTCCCAGCCTCAGTTTCTCCATCTGTAAGCTGGGCATTGGGGTGCTTTCCTCTAGCAGGTGAGGTGTCGTCCTGAGGTGTGAGCAGAGCACGGAGACCCCACCCACAGCCCTGCTGTTCGGGTTCACGAGGACCCGGGTGAGGCAGACAGAGCCCTAGCAAGCGCAGCCCGGCGCCCAGCTGGACTGCTCGTGCGGGCCAGGACACAGGACGCATGGCCATCCTGCCCTTTACCACACTGTGGCTCCGGGAGAGGGCTGCAGGCTTGGGCACCTCCAAGGGCCACCCTGCCCCCTCTGCCAGGCCTTTTCCCAAGAATGCCACATGCAGCCTCTCCCTGGCTCTCAGGAAAACCTAAGGGGGGGGTGGCATTCCTATGTGACTGGTGGGGAAACTGCGGGTCCAAGAGGCCCAGGATCAAACCCCCAGTGAAACGCCATTTCACCAAGCATTGGGTTTCTAGTGAATTGGGACATGTGGAAGAGAGAGGCCCTGCACCCTCGGGACCGGACTGCTGGCTGTGCCAGACAGGGTTTTTGGAAGAGGACTAGCGGCCGTGGTCAACGAGTTCTCCTTCCCAAGGGAGCTGCGGGTCAGGTGGAGGCCTCCTTCTCTCCCTTCAGGAGACAGGGGGTTTGGCAGACACAGCCTAGAGAGATAACAGGCTCCCCTGGGAGGGGGTGGGGGAGCCCCCCTCCTGATTTGGGACTCCAGAAGGTCTGGAACACAGAGGACTCACAATGCTAGCGTGGGCTAGGATGTGGGGTGAGACTGGAATTCACACCCACTACCGCTTGGGGTGGGAAACCGAAATGGCGGCCAATATCTGCTAACTCTGAGGATGCTCACACTTGGTAATGCAGTGATTCTGACTCCAGGGCTGTGCCTGGAGTTCACCCAGAACACATCGGAGAAGGTTGGAGGCAGCTTGCTCCTAATGTCCTCAGATTAAGAAACACCCAGGTGTCCCTCTGCAGTGGAAAGCAAGAAGTCCATCCTAAAGTGTTTCATACCCACGGGATACTATACAGCAAAGAAAAAGCAAACCACTGAAGCACACCATGCAAAATATATACACAGACATGTGTATATTCAAGAATATACATGTATACATCATATATGTGTGATTTCCTGTTCAAGTGTTTTCAGGTACATGAAGTTCTACAAGCGACGGGAAGGGAAGCTAGGATGAAAAAAACCACGCACCTTTGGGAACTAGCAACAGAAAGGGCACCTTCTGCCATCTGGGAAGTGGTCTGTTGAATACATGAGGGTGGGCATATGCAGAAATTCACCCAGCCAGACACTTAGCGGTTGTGTATGTACTGAACACAAGTTGTGCCTCTGTACTAAGCCAAAACAAAGCAATGAAGAAGGGCTTTCAAAGCTAAGAGCTGCAGGATGAGCAAGAGCCAGCCAGCTCGCAAAACAGAGGCCGCATTCTGGAGGGGTCAGCATATGCAAAGGCCCAGAGGCAGGAGGTGCATGGCGCTGTTTTCCCTCTGGGTTAATGAATTTGATGGTACTTCTGTAAGCTTCTTTTCTGTATTCCATTTCTTTGTGCCTCTTTCCACTCATTTGGCACCTTCCCACTCTTTCTAACGGGTTGCCCCAGAGTCAATTCAACAGTTCACTCCTATAGTCCCCCTTGATATTGTGGAAGGGGCTACAGACAGAGCAGGAGGGACCCAGAGGGAGTTCAAGGCTTCATTCATAGTTCAGCTGTGAAGTGAATTGCATGTTCTTGGACAAGCCCTTTCTGCCCTGCAAGCCTCTATTTCTCCATCTGGAAGAAGCGTCTGTCTTATATGGAGTGTTGTTGGTGTGAGAGATGGGGTGAAGAGCCTAGAAGGGCCTGAGAGCAGGACCCCCACATTCCACACACCCGTGGCTCCCTGGGGAGCGATCCAACAAGACCTGGGAGCCTGGCTGCCTCGCGTAGTTCATCATTGCCTAGTGACAGAATTTTCTGCTGTTGTTTATGGTGAGCAGAGTCCACACAACCCTTCAGGTTCAGCAGCCAGCAGAGACCAAGGGTGGCAGCCCAGCGCCTGCCGGTGTCGCAGCTCAGCAACAGCCAGCGCCTGCCAGTGTCGCAACTCAGCAGCGGGCAGCGCCTGCCAGTGTCGCAGCTCAGCAGCAGCCAGC
>NW_012267222.1:17601353-17614167 GCF_000151885.1 Dipodomys ordii
GCTCAGCAGCGGGCAGCGCCTGCCAGTGTCGCAGCTCAGCAGCGGGCAGCGCCTGCCAGTGTCGCAGCTCAGCAGCGGGCAGCGCCTGCCAGTGTTGTAGTTCCACAGCCGGCGCTGCTGACCCTCCTGTGTCTCACTGGGTTCTTGTCTTGTTCTTGAAGAATGAAGTTCAGAAACGATGGAGGACGAGTGTGAAGAACTTTATTCAGAACAGAATCCAGCTTGAATGTCGTGGCCACCACTGCTCTGCTAGTCATCTAGCCTCTCTTCTTCAGCTCTCTCTCTGCCTCCCTCTCTCTCTCTCTTCTCTGTTTATGTGGCTGAGTCTGGGGGGGTTCTTATATCCTGGGCTGGGCTCTTATTGGTTGTTCCTTTGATGATTAGGTGTTTTGGAAGGTGATATTTTATTGGTCTGATAGGATTCCACAACTTTCCGATTGGTTGTTAATTGTTTGCAGGTCCCTTCAGCAAACCCTCTCCCCAGGGTCATGGGAAGGTTATAGAAACTAGAAGGGACTAGGGAGGGGAAGAGACACCATGGTCTGAAACATCTCTTTTGCATCTGGTTTCTACCTGCCAGGCTATTTGGGGGCCCTGGGTCCAACTACTTTACCCGTTCACTAGGACAGGCCTGGCACACACCAGTTAGACTCCTGGCTTGTGATCACTAGAGCTCTGTACATGGGGGCTTGTACTGTCCTCAAACCAATCCAATGTATCACCCATTCCCCAGGGGGGGAAACTGAGGCACAGGGATGTTGAGTCCGTTGCCAGATTTACATGGTCAATGATCAAGAGCGCCGGGCTCTGGACTCCTTGCTTCGAACCCAGACTGGCCTTCCTGAGGCCTTGTCCATGAGGTGGCCCAGAGAAGGTGCCAGAAACAACTGGGTCTCCCTGAAGTCTTGTTCACCAAGGTCAGCAGCGTCAGCGAAGACAGTGGGACACTGTGGCGCCCTGGCTCTGGTTAAAAAAAAAGAATCCACACCCTTTTCAAGGAAGGCAAACCCACCCAGAAATAATTGTGCCAACAGAAGCTTAAGCCCTGTGTTAGCCTGGAGCTGCCATGAAGGACGGATCTCTGCTGGTGCCCAGCGAGGAGGAGGTGTCCTTTATGCCAAAGTTTTATTTTATGTTTTTTTTTAATTGTTGTTGTTTTGGCTCTTCTTGTCTTCATTGTTCCTTGAAGGAGGAGAGCTGTAATAGCTCAAGAGTCTGCCTGTTCTGCTTATAGGATTAATTTTCACCTGCAGCATCTGGGGGACCTCCAGTCACACCCTCCCCCTGGGTCATTATCCTATATGGCTCTCTTGCATTTCATTGGGAAGAGGACCTATAGGAATGTTCTAGAAACTGAAGCCTGTGGGTAGGGAATGGAAGAGAGAGCAAGGGGTGTGGGTGGGAACCCAGGCAGGACAACTCCAGTTGGGCTCCAAAGAAGTCTACTAGGTGTGGGATTGTGGGGCCTGAATTTTTTCTCCTAGTTCTTGGTGCATGTGTGGAAGCTGTGTGTGAGTTTCCCCACTTGCTTAGGCAAAACAAAGGGAACATTATTATCATACTAGTTATTAGGTACTGAATGGGGTGGCCATTGACAGCCAGGATTTCTGGCCTTAGAATTTTCTAGGTCTGGCTGGGCACTGGTGGCTCACATACCTGTAAGCCTAGTACTCACTCAGGAGACTGAGATCTAAAGATTGGGGTTTGAAGCCCAGTGTGGGGCTGGCAAGCCCGTGAAACTCTTATCCCCAATTAACCAGCAAAAAGCTGGAAGTGGATGTTTGGCACATGTGGTAGGGTGCCAGTCTTACTTAAAGAAAGCTGAGCAAGATGGCAAGGACCTGAGTTTCAGCCCCATTCCTGGCACTTGTATGCACACGTGCAGACAGAGTTTCCAGATCTCTAAGGGCTGGAAGAAGAAAACAGCTCATCCAGTTTGCTCAGGCCTTCTGTGTTTTGGAACGGAATGTACTGAATTAGGAAACCCTTTGGTCCTAGGCATGGGACTCACTCATGCTGGTCCCCTAGCTGGAAGGTGTATCCTCTTGGCGTACCTCCCTTATTCTCCTACCCACAAGGAGTGAGGCATGCAGTAACGTACTGCTGCTCCTCGGTAGTGGTGGAGCTTCTTTTCAGCTGCCTAGTTTGTACCCATCTTGTCTCTACAGCTTGGCCCCAAGCCCTTCAAGCTCAAGTGCCACTTATGAGCCTCCTTCAGATCTTCTGGCCTCTCTCTGCTCAGCCACTTCTCCCTGAGCCCCAGGGCCACCCCGGGATGGTCTCAAGGTCTCTAGACATTGCCTTCCAGCACTTTCCTCAGCCTTGGGGAAGGACTGGTGACCAAGCACATGTTCAGTCCATGGTCAGGAATGTCTGAGTCTCCCAATACTCAGGACAAGGCTGCCCTCCTAGGAGGGTTGTATACCCCAACTTCAGGGCAGGGTAGAAGAAAGATCTTTCCTGGGAGAGGGTGCAAGGAGCCACTCCCAAGGTGTAGCTTCTTTTGTTGCTGGTCCTGGGGCTTAAACTCAAGGCCTGGGCACTTCCCTGAGCCTGAGCCTCTCTGTGCTCCAGGTTAGTGCTGTATCACTTGAGTCACAGTGCTACTTCTGGCTTTTTCTGTTCATGTGGTGCTGAGGAATTGAACCCAGGGCTTCATGCATGCTAGGCAAGCACTCTACCACTGAGCCACCTTCCCAGCCCAGGCATGGCTTCTGAACCCTTTCTTCCCCGTGGATTTCTAGGTAGTTGGCTGAAAACCATAAACCCTCTTTGGAGTCATTTTTTATTTTTTTTTAAAGTGCTGGACACCAGTGGATCCTACCTATAATCCTTGTTATTCAGGAGGCTGAGATCTGAGGATTGCAGTTCAAAGCTAGTCTTGGCAGGAAAGTCTGTGAGACTCTTTTTTTTTTTTTTTTGTCAGTTGTGGGGCCTGAACTCTGGGCCTGGGCGCTGTCCCCTCAGCTCTTCAGCTCAAGGCTACTACTCTACCACTTGAGCCACAGCACTACTTCTAGCTTTTTCTGCTTATGTGGTGCTGAGGAATTGAACCCAAGGCCTTGTATATGCAAGCAAGCACTCTACCACTGAGTCACCTTCCCAGTCCCGTCTGTGAGACTCTTATCTCCAATAAACTATCAAAAAGATGCTGGAAGTGGAGCTGTGGCTCAAGTGGTAGAGTGCTAACCTTGAACACAAAAGCTCAAGGATAGTGTTCAGACCTTGAGTTCAAGCCCTCCACACACAATGCTTTAGGAGTCAGGTGCTAGTGCCTCCTACTGTAATCCTGTAATCCTACTATTCAGGAGGCTGAAATCTGAGAGTCATTGTTCGAAGCCAGCTCGGGCAAGGAAGTTCATAAATCCATAAGACTCTTATCTTCATCCAAAAAGTTGGAAGTAGAGGAAGTGGTTCAAGTGGTAGAGTGCTAGCCTTGAATGAAAAAGCAAAGGGACAACACTCAGGCTCTAAATTCAAGCCTCAGTCCTATCACATACATAAAAATGGATTAGGGTGAAACTCAAACCCATGCAATTGAAACAATGTAATTACAATGAATAGGTCAAAGAAAAATGGTGATAGTAATATAATATCAGATATATTACACATATGCTACAGTAACAAGTATGCATCTTTATTAATAACTAACTAAAAAAGGTTTAGAGTTGGGTATGTGGGTTGGCAGTAGTAGAGTGATTGTCTAGCATGGGTGAGGCCCTGAGTTTGATTTCCTAATATTTAATTTTGTGTGTGTGTGTGTGTGTGTGTGTGTGTGTGTGTGTGTGTGGTGGTACTGGAGCTGGGACTTGGCTTTACTCGCTCATTTAGCTTTTTTCACTCAAAGTGGGTGCTCCACCACTTGAGCCAGCCCTCCACTTCCAGATTTTTGCTGGTTAATTGGAGATAAGAACCTCATAGACTTTTTTTTCCTGATCTTGCTTTATTTAGTTCTGAAATCTTAGTTTCCTGAGTAGCTAGGATTATAGGAGAAAGCCATCAGCATCCTCTTGATCTCTATAGCCATATCTGTGTGTGTGTGTGTGTGTGTGTATATATATATATATATATATATATATATATATATAGAGAGAGAGAGAGAGAGAGAGAGAGTAGTGACTCTTATAGGACTTTCAGAACCACCATGTCTTCAATTCTACCTACAGGTATAGAAATATCTGTGATTTCCATCAGTGATAGAATCACAGAGACTTCTACTTACTGCCTGCATTCATCAAAGAAAATGCTCAACAGCTCAGAAATGAGTGGACATAAAGATAGAACTTCTGTCCATTCCAGGGTCTCAGATCCTCAAATGTTATCCTCATGCCCTTTGGGTAGGAGTCCAAAAATAGTGCTTCAAGGCAGAGGGTTTTTGATTCTTCTATTCTTCTCATCAAAATGGAAAGATAAAAGAGTTAAATGACTAGATTGTGTTAGAAGAAAGAGAGAGAGGGAGAGAGAGAAAGGGAGAGAGAGAAAGGGAGAGGGAAAGGAAGAGGGAGGGAAGAGAGCTTCCCAGAGTAGTGAGTTTCATAGCTTCAATGTGAGTCTACATTGACAGAGAGCAAGTGTAGGGAAGGAAATACTGCAGTTGTGGCCAAATAGAAAATACATCAGGTCGAAACTCCAGCCACAACACCACCCCAGAGCAAGTCCCAGTCTCCTTTGTGTCTCTTGTCACCAGGAACACCAAGATATTGTCCCTGCTAGACAGGGAACCCATCCTCAAGCTTACATACAAAGACACAAGACAAACACACAAGTTAGTCACACAAAAATTAAATGCCAATGGAATAAAAGGTGGCCAAAAGAATCTAGAACATGCCACATATCTGGTTAAGTGCACAGTGAGCAACCCACAGCCACTCAAAGGTGGAATTCTCTTTCCGTTGAGGTTTATGGTGGAGATAAAAAGCAGAAATGAAAGCCAGGCACCGGTGGCTCACGCCTGTAATCCTAGCTTCTCAGCAAGCTGAGATCTGAGGATCACAGTTCAAAGCCAGCCTGGGCAAGAAACTCCGAGAGACTCTTATCTCCAATAAACCACTAGAAAACCGGAAGTGGCGCTGTGGCTCAAGCAGTAGAGCACTTGTCTTGAGCTGAAGAGCACAGGGACAGCGCTCAAGCCCCACGAGACCAACCAAAAAAAAAAAAAAAGCAGAAGTGAGGCTGGATATCAGTGGCTCACACCTGTAATCCTAGCTACTCAGGAGGTTGAGACCTGAAAAATGATCACAGTTCAAAGGCAGCTTGGGCAGAAAAGTCTGTAAGATTATTTCCAATGAACCAGCAAAAAAAAGCCAGAAGTGAGCTGTGGCTTATGTGGTAGAGCACCAGCCTTGAGCAAAAAAGAGCCAAAGGACAGTGCCCAGGCCTGGAGTTCAAGCCCCAGTACTGGCACAATGACAAAACATAACAAAACAGGCCAGTGGCTCGTGCCCAGATACTCAGGAGGCTGAGATCTGAGGATTGTGGTTCAAAGCTGGCCAGGGCAGAAAAGTCCCCTTGAGCACCATGAGGCTCAGGGACATGAGTTCAAGTCCCACAACTGACCCTGCCCCCCCCTAGCATACACATTGAGTTAGATGGTTACCTTACTCAGGTCTCAGCCACTGTAAAATGGATGTGAAGACGCTTGTAGGCATATGCTATACTGGTTCAGGATATACCACGAGACTGCTGGAGGACTTACTTGGCCTTTAGGGTGGTAGGTGTGGAAACGAATGAGTAAGTGAATGAATGCATGGATGAAATGGAGCCCCAGTTTTAGGATCAGCTGTGTCAGCCTGTGTGTGGTGATGGGCAGGCTGTCCTGAGAGTGGAAAGCCACAGCAGCTCACAGGAAGCCAGACCCAGGGTCTTGATTTTCCCCGGGCCCTGGAGGCCTAGAGCCTTAATCAGATCTCAGGAGCCAGGTGACCGGGTGGGGGCGATCTTTTATTTAGAGAAAGGAGTATCTAGGCCTGCCCCGGCTGGAGTGGGGATGAGAGCCCGAGGTGCGGTCGTAGGGCCTGAACTCTGGGTCTGGGCGATGTCCCTCAGCTCTTCAGATCAAGGCTGGCACTCTACCACTTGAGCCACAGCGCCATTTCCAGCTTTTTCTGCTTTTGTAGTGCTAAGGACTCGAACCCAGGGCCTCATGCATGCAAGGCAAGCGCTCTACCACTGAGCCACCTTCCCAGCCCCGGTGGTACCTCTTGATTCTGGGGTCCCTCGGCCCATCCAGGCCGCGATCAATGGGAATCTGGGGTAGGGGAAAATTGGGATGAGGGAGCCTGATTACCAGACGAAGCGGGGACCCCGCAGCGACGGGGGAGAAGTGGTCAGGGCCGAAGCTGCGGGCTCCTTTAAGAGGCCGGGCTGGCTCTGCCGCGGTCCCCGAGAAAGCGTCCCTGGTGCAGCTCTGCGGTACACGTCTTTCAGGGCAGACTCTGGGCACCGCACACTGGGGAGGCGTGGTACAGCTGGGCAGCTGGGCGGAGCCAGAGCTGCAGCAGCCGGTCCAGGCCAATGAGAGAACGGTGGTGCCCGGGATGGGTGGAGCCTCAGGAGTGTAGGCGTGGCCTGACGCTGCAGGCCCGGGGGGCGGAGCCTCCGTTTCGGGGAACCGCCGCAGAGGGTGGAGGAGTAGGCGCGGCCACGACAGGGGCGGGGCCCGCCGCAGAGTGGGCGTGGTCCTCGGGGAGTCGTCCGCGCGCGGCTGCCGCGGCCGCTCCACAGCGTCTCTGACAGCCGGGGCGGTGGGAGCCGAGATCCTCGCCGGCCTCGCGCAGCCTCCTCCGCGTCCCCGGGTCCCGTCGAGTCTCAGCCCGCGCCTCGGCGCCCACATCCGGCTGCAGCCCGGCCCGCCGTCGCTGCAGAGGCCGCATCTGGCGCGCATCTGGCATCGCCTGGCCGGCCGCGATGGAGCCCGCGCCCGCCTTGGCCCGGCCGCGCCGGGAGCCCTGCCCGGAGTTGGAGCCGCACTTGGAGCCGCGGGCCCGAGGCCATGAGCCACGCAGCCGGCGCATGGTGAACTCGCTGCTGTTCGGGGAGATGACCTTGGCCTTCGGCTGCCCGCCGGGCGGCGGCGGCGGGGGCTGCCCGGGAGGCGGCGGCGGCGGCGGCGGCGGCGGCGGCGGGGCCGGGCCGGGGCCGTCGCCGGTCACCGCGGCGCTGCGGGACGACCTAGGCTCCAACATCCACCTCCTGAAGGGGCTCAACGTGCGCTTCCGCTGCTTCCTGGCCAAGGTGCACGAGCTGGAGCGGCGCAACCGGCTGCTGGAGAAGCAGCTGGAGCAGCAGCAGAGCGAGCGCGAGCGGCGGCTGCGCTACAAGACCTTCTCCCGGGAGCAGGCCGTGCAGACCGGGCCCGAGCTGCTGCGGCCGCCCGCGGCCGGCGGCGGCGGCGCGGCGCTGGGCGCCAACGCCAACACCGTGGCCCTGGGCGGCCTGCCCCCCGGCGGCGGCTCGCACCCGCAGCACTACGGCCGCCTGCCCGGGACCATCTGGAGCTACACGCAGGTGCGGCGCACGGGCGGCGGCGGCGTGGAGACGGTGCAGGGCCCCGGCGTGTCGTGGGTGCACCCCGACGGCGTGGGCGTGCAGATCGACACCATCACCCCCGAGATCCGCGCGCTCTACAACGTGCTGGCCAAGGTGAAGCGGGAGCGCGACGAGTACAAACGGAGGTGAGTGGGCCCCCCCCCCGCGATCGCGGGGAACGGTATCCGGGTCCCCGGCAGCCGCGGAATGCGTGCCGGCGGCGGGGCGGGGTGGGCAGCTGGGCCTGGCAGCTGGGAGCTGCGGGCCGACCTCCCTCCTTACACGCGCGCGCACGAGGAAGACTCAGTTATCTGGATCCAAGAATGGGGGCGGGCTCTGACGACAGCCCGGGTACCGCCGTGCCGTCACCCGGTCAGACACAGTGTTTCCTATGGACGTAATTCCAGCGACGTTGTGTGTGATCTCAGTTTTTGTGTGTGTCTGTGCCGGTACTGGGACTTGAACTCAGGGCCTGGGCACTGTCCCTGGCGCTGTATCTACGCTTGAGCCACAGCTCTACTGTTTGGCGGTTAATGGGAGATGCGAGTCTCACAGACTTCTCTGCCCAGACCGCCTTTGAACCATGATCCTCAGATCTCAGCCTCCTGAGTGTCTAGGATTACAGGTGTGGGCCAAGGATAACCCGACTTGTGATCTCATTTCATTCTTGTGATAATGCAGTGAAAGACGGTCTCAGCCCCATTTTGCAGATGAGGAAACTGAGGCGCTAAGATGGGAAGAGGCTTGCTCTCAGTAGTTTGGCTAATGCATGGCAAAGGCAGGATTTGAACCTGTGACTTTATCCCCCAAAGATGTAGGAGATAGGCTTTCCTCCCTTCATGAATGAGAGGAAAACTGATAACCCACCTACTTCCCTTTTATTCCTTGAATTAAATTTATCCTGTGTGTGAAGACAGATGGTTCTGTCCCTGCTTCCCTCCCTTCCCCCCTCATTGGGCCAGGGCTGGCTGTGTGGCTCCAGTTCTGTAAGGTCTAGCTCCCTGGGCTGCAGGAGCAGACTCCATCCGACTGGCCACAGGCCTCATCTCCTCCATACTCCTTCAGTCTAATGGTTGACTGACTCCCATAAACTCAGTGGTAAGATGAAGATAACCTTGAGCTGGAAGAATGGCTATCGGATGCATCCAGATCAATGGCTCTGGCTGGAGCAGGAGGGAGCTGGCAGACTGCATGCTAGCCTGGCTAGTGTGTTCTTCTCTAGCCCAGATTCCCTGGCTGGGAAACGATATTGCTTCCTACCACCTTCGGCCTGGCCTGGCTGATGCTGCCAGCTCAGCTTTCTGATGAGAGAAGAGTATGTCTGGTCTGGCTAGGGGAGAGGCTGTCTGGACCTGGGTTGTGGTCTCAGGTGTCAGAGCTCTGAATTGAGCTGCACTGTTCTTCCCATCCCCTGCACAGCACCACTGAGTACTGGGCTTGAGTCTTCTTTCACACTGAACGGGCCAGTGAGTACAGGGGAGAATTGAAATGCCGAGGAGATTGGCAAACCATTGGAGAGCATGTTTCCTCATCAGAGAAACGGGGATAGTAAACTCCAGCTGAAGTGCTTCCTTCATTCCAAGGTGTAAATAAAGTGGTCAAGTTCATAGACACCTTGTCAAGCTAGCAGGGTGCAGATGTGTCTCCAAGTCCCCCGACTCCCATGCAGGCCTCGGTCCCGTGGATAGAGCAGGAGACACTTGCTTAAAATGGTGAGACTCAGGGAGGGGTGGGCCAGGCCCTCCTGTCTGCTCCTCTTGATGGTGTAGTCATGCCACAAGCTTGTGTTTGTTTGTTTAGTTGTGTGGGTGCTTTTGGGACCTGGCTTCCAAGGTGACGGGAAGGATTGGGCCCAGGTTTAGAAGGAGATGGGCTGGCATTGAGCAATGGACCTTGGAGGTTGCACCCAGGGTGTGGGGTGTGATGTCAGTGCTGGCCTGGAATGAGGTGGTGCTGTGGAGACAGACAGGTGGGGTGCTGAGACAGGTGGGGCGCAGGCGTCTCTCTTCCCGCATTTCTGCGATAGCGTGCACACCTTCCTTTCCTCCATTGTTTCGCGAGGTAGAATGATTGTCTTCTTCTGAAGTTGATTTAAGGCTCAGGTTGGATTTTTCCTTTCCCTGGGCTTTGTATTCCTCTGTACCTCTGCAAGGTGGTTGGGCTCTGTGTTCCTTTCCTTGTGATGCTTTACAGGTTCCTTAGATACTTGATAAAAATGATTCTTTAAAAAATGTCATGGCTATGGGAGGCTGAAATCTGAAGATCATGATTTGAAGCCAGCTCAGGCAGGAAAGTCTGTGAGACTCATCTCCAGTTAACCAGCAAAAAGCCAGAAGTGGTATGGCTCAAATAGTCGAATACCAGCCTTAAACAAAAAAGTCACTTAAGAGCAGGAGGTCTTGAGTTCAAGCCTCAGTTTACACACACACACACACACACACACACACAGACACACACACGTACGTACGTTAATATATTAAGATAGCTATAATTATGTTCTCACTCATTTTTCACTTCTTAATGCTATTTCACTACCATGCTTTTTCAGTATTTGGCTTCAAGTTAAAGCATCTCTCTCCTCTTCTGTTTGAAGAGGATTCCCATATTACTAAGCTAGCTGCTTGAAACAATTCCTGTTCCTGGCCACTTGCATTTGGAACCACAGCTTTGCACTGAGCAGGACATCCTTGTCATTCCCTAAACTGTGCCCTGGAAGCTGGGCCCGAGTCCCTCCGTGTGTGTGTGTGTGTGTGTGTGTGTGTGTGTGTGTGTGTGTGTGTTCGCACGTGTGTGCCTGCATGCACATTTGAACTCAGAGCCTCAGTGCTGTCCCTTTGCTTTTTCGCTCACAGCTGGCATCTTACCTCTTGTAGCCATAGCTACACTTCCATCTTTTTGGAGGTTAATTAGAGACGAAATTCTCTCAGGTTTGTCCCCCCAGGCTAGCTTTGAACCTCCTCAGACCTCAGCCTCTTTATTGGCTAAGATTATAGCAGTGAGCCTCTGGTACTTGCCTTTATCTTCTTAATCCTCCCACAGAGCAGACTAGAGAGGGTTGGAGTGATAAAAGTTCATTCCAGCACCCACCCAACCGCCACACAATCTTTTTTATGCTATGTAGACAAAACTGGAGATGGATTTAAACTGCATGTGGAATTGTCATCCCCAGTCTCTAGGCTCAGTGTTAATGCATCAAAATAGTCTCATCAATCATATTGATCAGATTTAGAATAGGTCACTGTTAAGTATTTGAATCTGCAATATGAATTTATACACATAACATTTTTTTTTATTGGTTGGTAGATAGAGCTTCTCCTAAGCATTTTCTTTCAGAGGAGGATGGACATACAGTCAACTTTTTTAAAAAGTTAAAAAAAAATCCCTAGGCTGCATAAATTCCAGTGGTCTTCCCAGACTTGAAATTCAGTGAGAAATAATCATAGTAAATAATTCACTACCTAGAAGTACATAAGCTCAGAAAAGGCAGTGAACTAGAGAGGTCTAATATAGGCAGGTTATGGCTATCTCCTTCCCTCCTTCCCCCTCCCCCACTTCTGAGTTTGGGCTGGGACTGTAGCTCAGTGGCAGAGCACTTACCTAGCACACATGAGTCCTGGTTCAATTTCCAGCATTTCTCTGCCCCAACCCAAGTAACTGGTGATTTGTTCTATATTTCTATTGATTTGCCTTTCCTGGATGTTGTATATAAATGGAATCACACAATATGAATTGTCTTTTGTGTCTGGCTTGGATAATGTTTGGTGGCTCATCTATGTTACTGTATGTATGAGATGTTCCCTTTCATTGCTGAATAAGATTCTATTGGATGGATAGATCATACTTTGTTTATCCACTCACCTATGAAACCACTGGATTGAAAACTTAGACCATGTACACCACGTACCACTGCACATCATCTAGTTACCATCCACCAGTAGCCCATGAACTGTGCCTTGCAAACGCCAGCCCTAACTAGAGCTCTTGATTTCAGTGCTCTAGCCCTGGCCCTGCTCACTATTCTTTGACTTCCTTCTCGGCCCAACCAGCTCTTTACCACGTGGGCGATGTGGTCACTGAAACTATAAGGAGGACAAGGTTGTCAAGTGTTGATTTGGAAACCAAAACAAACACTTTGCTTTGTCACCACCCATTGCCACTAACTATTCCATCTGAGTTTGCAAGCCAGGGGCTTTTCCCTGGGAAATCACTGCTGAAGTTAGCCTCTATAAACAGATGGAAAGTTCTCTGAGTTGCCTTCCAGGGCTCTGTCATTATATATTGTGTCACATTATATATTGTGCTTCCTTCTCTGGGCCTCTGGGCCTCCACTTTTATATCAAGGGGGCTCCTTCGGATGCTCCCTTTAGCTTGCTCAGTGGTTCGGGCCTGTGGCTCACAACTGATCTATTAATCTCCTGAGATGCCATGTTCTGGGCATATCCTTGTCTTTCTCCTGCCTCTCTGCCTTGTGTAATGGGTCCATGCTTGGGACATGGGCAGTGCTGTTGCCTAGGCCATCCCCAGGCTACGCTGTTTCAATGGTTTCTTCTGTCTTCATTGGCTGGCAGAGGAAGCAGGACAGCTTTGAGCTTGTCAAGAAACAGGTCCATCTAGCCTGGCAGTGGGGGAAGTTGTCACAGTTTGGTGGGAGATATTGGTCCTGGTCCACAGCCCCTGTACCCTGCTTTGTTTCCAGGCCCAATGGGGTTTGGAGTTGGCTGGCTTTGTTCCCCTTGTGCAGCTCCCGACTGGGATGCCCTTGTTGCTCAGGGTGCTGCCAGGGTCCTTTGGGAGGCTAGAACACTTACAGGATCATTTGGCCTGGTAGTTTTCAAGTGGGTCCTTCAGAGCCCTCGAACCCATAAGCAAGATGCCTTGGGACAATCCTGGGGACAGTGGGAAGCTGAATACCTGAGATTTGCATTTCCATCCGACTTCCCAGTGATGGTCTGAGAAAGATTCACTTTGAAAACAGGATTCTGTTTTCGACATACGACTTGTACATCTCATTGTTGCATTGGGTCCAGGGGCCGGGCCGGGGCCGTCGCCGGTCACCGCGGCGCTGCGGGACGACCTAGGCTCCAACATCCACCTCCTGAAGGGGCTCAACGTGCGCTTCCGCTGCTTCCTGGCCAAGGTGCACGAGCTGGAGCGGCGCAACCGGCTGCTGGAGAAGCAGCTGGAGCAGCAGCAGAGCGAGCGCGAGCGGCGGCTGCGCTACAAGACCTTCTCCCGGGAGCAGGCCGTGCAGACCGGGCCCGAGCTGCTGCGGCCGCCCGCGGCCGGC
>NW_012267222.1:17614217-17621523 GCF_000151885.1 Dipodomys ordii
AAGGAGGAGGCTACAATGCTTGATAAGAAATGTACTCATTATCTTGCCCATGTAATTGTAACCCCTCTGTACAGTATTTTCACAATAAAAAAAAAGAAAGCAGGATTCTGCTTTTAAAGGGAAAGAAAGAAACAAAGAGAAAGAGAGAGAGAGAGAGAGAGAGAGAGAGAGAGAATTTGCTGACTCAGCTGTGTGTTTTCATTATAAAGATGGGACAACAGGCCCAGAGCAGGCTTATGCACCCAGCACAGCTGGAAGCCCTTTACCTGCCTTTCAGAGCTCTCCTTATTGCCCCACACAATGCCTATACCATCTGTATCCACTGAGGCCTTAAATAGACCTTCCTCCTTTGCCTCTGTTTTACGTGTATATATATATATATATATATATATATATATATATTTTAAAAGCCCCTTTCTGGGATGTGTGGGACTTTTGTCACAGCTATTTCTGACTGTGAGCCGGAAAGGGCTGGGCTGACAGCTAGAATGGAGGTGTCCCCCAAAGGGGTGGTGAGTGGGTAAGCTGGAGCCCCAGGAGGCCCTCTAGCAGGTGGGCGCTGGCCTTTGAGTGCCCCATGGCCTAAAGACTACCCCAGAAAGCTGTCAAAAGGCTTTCCCCTCTCTGTGACTTCCATCAACACTTTTGTTCTTCCTAAAGCTCTTACTGATGAGTTTTTGTTTTGTTTTATTCTGAGGCAGCTTGGGAAGGTGGCAAAGGTTCAAATCCTGGTCTTGCTATTTTCTGTGTGACTGTGGACAAATTGCTTAACTTCTCTGAGCAGCCTGAGCTACCATTTCCTCTTGTGTACAGAAGGAAGGATACTGATGTGGCTCCCTGGGCTGAGAAGGAATAAATAGCCCCTGTGTTAAGGTCCCCCTGGCTTGATAGGCTCCCCAGATGTCCACCCCTCTTCCCTCCACAAATCTTTTCCTTTAGTTTACGAGGACTTCCGGGCACAGCCCTGGCTGCCCAACAAATCCATTTCAGGACACATCACGGCTCTCGGTCCTAGGGAAGGCACCAGAGATGGTGCTGGGGCAGAGGGAGGCAGGGCTGCCTCTTTGTCCTGAATCGCAGAAGGGCTTTGGCCCACTCTAGCAGTGATTTGTGCCTCCGGAAATCTTGCCTTCTCCCAGCCCTTTGTCCTAACCTTTAGAAGGAACACACCAGCCCCCACCACCCAGGTCCTTGGTTCACTGGAAGACTGGGTTACTGAGTTTCATGGCTGGGGACAAATTTAGGGAGGATACTTAGAGCCTCAAGCTAGGGGCGGAGGTGGGGGGAGAAGGGGGACAGGAGGAGGGCAGAGAGTGTGGTCCTAGAAAAGCAAAGGAAGGAGGGAGACAGCTGACTCGGAAGATTCCTTCTTAGAGGAATGTGAGGCGAGGCTTTCTCTGTGGCCCAGCAGATGCACAGCCCTCCCCCAGCATGTGCACTCCCACATGCGTGCTCACTCACTCACACACACACACTTATACACATAGACACATACATACCCAGGCTCTCCCGAACCCTCCCATCCATGTCATGTTGCTATTTGAAGGACGCAGAAGGATAGATCTTTGCTGCTGTGGGATGCATTGCCTTCCAGAAGAATTGATTTTAGCCCTGCCACAGATCCGGGGATCCTGGAGCCTTGCCCTTCGCATTTGCTTTCTTGATTTTGATTGTACTGGGGAGATGAGTCTGGGCTGGCGTTCCCTAGGTGTTCTGTGTCATGGATGGCTGAGGCCTGGGGCAGGCCTCAGGTTTCCCTGAGCCCTGGATTTTGACTGTGGGTCTCTTTTCTGACTTTACTTCGTAAGTGTCTTGAAAACCCACTTGCTCCCACATTAAAACAACAACAACCCTCCTCAACCCATTGAGTCAGAATTGCCTGGGGTATGTCTGCTCCCCTCCACTGTCAGCTCTGTGGAGCGGCCCCCTTCTTTCTTCTGGTGCTCCAGGAGTCCAGCCCGACCATCCAGAGTCCACATTGCTGAGTAAATATTTGTGTTATGAGGGAGGGCTACAGGTCTGGCTACTGCATGCTACCGGCACCCAGAGGCAAAGGGGTCAGATGATGCAGACTGAGCATCTAGGGATCTGGCCCTGCTTAGACAGAGGAAGGTCTGCACTTGGAATCAGAAGACTCAGGCATCTGTCCCCACACATTAATTGGGTGAAATATGAATAAACACCCCAATCCCTGGTGTGGGATGTGCAGGCCCAGTTCAGGAGTGAAAAGCTGAGAGAGCTTGGGCTGGGCTAGGCTTCTCCCAGACTCAGGCTCAGTGAAATAGGGATGCTGAGCATGGGGAGAGGAGTCACTGGGCTCATATGGCGCAGTAGGTAATAATGCATGTGGGTAAGGATTACATGAAAGACTTTGTAGGGCTGCGTGTGTGTGTGTGTGTGTGTGTGTGTGTGTGTGTGTGCTGAGCCAGCTCTGGGTGCTGGTTGGATCTGGAGCAGGAGGTCCATTTCTTTTGCCATGGCAACTTCTGGACCAGCCTGGGGCTGATATGAGTGGGTCTGTGTCTCTGTTTGGCCTCTACCCATTCCATGCACTGATACCTACTTCCTGGGCAGGATGGGCTTCTCATCCTGTCACTGGTGCAAGAACAGGGCAGTGGTCACTCATCTAGTGGTAAACCTGGCCACAGGGTCTACTGAAGCCCTGTGGAATTCCATCCTTGACATGCCTGTGGGGAGCCGGAGCTTTGTTCTTTCTGCCCCCCTGGGAATGGGCACAATGGGGAGGTGGCCTTGCCCAGCACCTCCGAAGACTTGTGTGGTCTCTGTGAGTGGGACCGGAGTAGTCTGGATTGGATGAGGGCCATCTAATCCCTCCCACCTCAGTTTGTCACTCTCCTCAGGTGAGAGTGGGGTCTCCTGGCACCTGTCATAACGTTGCCGCGGTGGGTGGCCGAAGAGGGGGTGGCGCTGCGTCAGGAGATTTCCTGCTGTCACTTTATGGTAATTATTTCTTGACAAGCAAATGAATCACGGGCAACAGCAGGCAGATGAGGCCCCTGAGCCACCCTACAGGCCTGTGCAAACTCCTACTTTTAGAGAGATCATAATTAATGGGGGACCTTGGGTGGCGAGGAGCTCAAGATGAAGGTGGCACCCTGTATGGGGCGGGAAATACACGGGACTTTCTGTGTGTTCTCGTGCCAGCCCTGCAGCAGTGCAGGCTGGGAGTCATGCTCAGAGAAGAAACTTGGCCCCAGGTATGCAGCAAGCCACGCTGGCTGTGAGTTCCAGACTCTAAATTAATGCCTCTTTTTTTCCCTCCCAGCCCAAGTTTCCCCAGGGCAGTGGCTAGAACTACTCATCCACTGGTCCACGCAGGAGAGGACACTGTATTCTTGGGCAGGCTGGCAGCTGGCCTCTGCCTGGGCCTGGGGACTGCCTGACTCTTGCTTTCAGTCAGTGTTGTGACCTTTGCCAGAACACAGGGAACTTGTCACAGTCATTTTGTGCTTCTTGCTGGGGAAGTTGAGCCTGCTGGGTATGAGGTCTGACCGTAAGTTCTGAGCTCACAATCGAGCACCCATCATGTCCCAGGCCCTGTGCCGGCTACCAGGGGAAGCAGACACCAGCCCAGGCCCTCAGAGCTGAGTCTCTGACACCGGGAAGTGGGTTATGCCATGTGGCAGTATCATGTGACAATGCCACGTGACAGGTGCCTGCTCAGACATGCCTGTGCATAGCAGGAGCCCAATAAACCTTTATTAGTTAATTTCTCAAGCATTTACATAGCATTTATCCCTTGCCAAGTCCATTCAAAGCAGTTTACAAAGCAGTTTACATACACTGACTTCATGGAACCGCCCTCTGATTGGGTAGTATCGTTAATCTATTTTATTCTACTGCACTTTGTGTGTGTGTGTGTGTGTGCGCGGGCGCGTGCGCCTGTGTGCGCACGTGTGCATGCCAGTGCCAGTCCTGGGGCTTAAACTCGGGACCTGGGTGCTGTCCCTGAGCTTTTTTGCTCAAGGTTAGCACTCTATCACTTGAGCCACAGTTCCATTTCTGGTTTTTTTGGTGGTTAGTTGGAAATAAGAGTCTTTGGGACTTTGCTAGCCAGGCTGGCTTCAAACCATGCTTTTAGATCTTAGCCTCCTGAGTAGGTAGGATTACAGGCATGAGCCACTTAGTGCCTAGCTTTATTGCATTAAACTTTTTTTTATTAAGTAGTTATACAAAGATATTGCAATTTAGAAATCAGGTTATGAGTACAATGCTTCTTGATCAATATTGCTCCTTCCATTATTCTCCCCTATTTTTCCCTTCCCATCCCTATCTCAGGTTTGATTTTTACATAATATACATAATATATGACTGCATTTCCTCACCCTTCCTTCCTCCCAAAACATGCTTCTACTTCTTGATGTTTATATGTTCATATGTTTTATTATTTTATATGGTGCTGGTACTAGATTTGAACTCAGGGCCTCATGTTCTTGCTTGGCTTTTTCATTCCAGGCTGGCGCTCTACCATTTGAGCCACATCTCCACTTTCTCCTTCTTACTGATGGATTGGAAATAAGAGTTTCGCAGATTTGTCTGCCCAGGCTGGCTTCAAACCATGATCTTTAGATCTCAGCTTCCCGAATAGCTAGGATTATAGGTGTGAGCCACCAGTGCCTGGCTCCTAGTGGATTTTAGAGATGCTGAAATTAAGCCAGGCAGACACTGAGGAAACTGGGCTGGAAACACAGCCTGCAAACGGCTGGTAGAGATTTGCAGCTGTGTCCTCGTGTTCAGCAGCTCCTGGGGCTCTGAGCCTTCTTGTGAGTCGCCTGGGCTCCCGTGGCCCTTTGAAGACCATCTTAGAGATACCTGGGATGTGCTTTGTAAACTGGCGAGCATGGGGTCATCAGAAGCCCCAGACCCCACTTACATGGCTGTTTCCTCTCTCAACTTTTAATGCAACTGTTCTAAGCTCCAAGCTGCACAGAATGCTTTGTTCATAAGGGAGGGGCTGTTTCTTCTCCTGGACCCTGAGGGCAGCTGGCACTGGTTGTTGGACAGAAAGCTTCTAAGTGCAGCAGCCTGGAGCAAAGCATGTGTGCAGACTTCAGATGCGGGGGGAGAGGCAGCTGCAGGCAGTTTCCACTGCTTATGGACTGAGACCTGAGCCTCCTCCGTGTCATGAATCTGAGCAGCGGGGATTGGGGTGTGTGTGTGGGGGGGTGTAGAGGGTGCATCATATTGAATTGCATGAGGAGCAATGAGATGGTGGTGTCCAGGTCCCAGCAGCTGCTCTGGAGAGGGCTGGGGCTTCTGGAGGGAGAGCAGTGGGGGCATGGAATGGCGTTGGAGGGCTTGGACCATGTAGCTGTGCTGGGCAGGGCTGTCTCTGAGCAGGATGGGGCTGGGGGGCGGGGTGGGGGAGGGGCAGATGTCTACTCAGCTTTCTCACTGTGTGTCTGTCTGTGACTTTGGGCTGTGCAGGTTTGTGCAGCCCCTACCCATCTGCTTCTGGATGAGAAGCCCCCTGCACTGGACATGTTGCCGTCTGCCCTCTTTAATTGGCCATTTTTATTACTCGGGTTATTTAAGCAGTTCTTGGCTTGCTGCCTTCTGTTGGCCTTTTGGGGGAAGGGAAGAGCTGCTGGTCT
Organism: Dipodomys ordii; assembly: GCF_000151885.1. NCBI lineage: Eukaryota > Metazoa > Chordata > Mammalia > Rodentia > Heteromyidae > Dipodomys > Dipodomys ordii. The sequence goes on from NW_012267222.1 coordinate 17,619,833, forward strand.
AAGTGGACCTTGTGAAATTCCCTGGCAGACCGGCTTCTCTCTGGGCAGAGTCAGTGCATCATCCCAGGGCCTGTTGGGAACCCTTGTCTGCTCTGGCCCACTGTAGGCGTGGGTAGAAGGCAGGGATGAGGGATGGGGGAGGATTATCTTGTTGCAAAGTCAGGACCAGATAGTCCTGGATCTCTGGGTGGGATCCTGGTGAGACTTTGAGGCATCCCACATGCCAGGATTTCAGAAAACACCCCAAGCAGTCTGTGGCTAGTCCAGGAAAGCTTCCCAGAAGGTGTGCCATTGGAATGCATTTCAAAGATCCAGACAGAGTAGCAGTGGAGGAGGCAGAGGCTGGGACACAGGCTGCCGCTGGCCCTGGGCTCTGCTTTGGGGTGGACCCAGCCAGCATTTGTCCTGGGCTCTTTCTAATTCTTCTGTTCTCTCTCCCTCCTCCCAGGCTCTCAGGTTGTTTTGCTGCCTCTCATTCTTTCTCTAATCCCTTTCTTTTTTGTTCTAATCTAATCTCTCTAGTCTTTATTGCTTTTTGTTTTGTTTTGTTTTGTTTTCCTTCAGTGCTAGAGCTGGAACTCAGGGCCTTGAGCCTGCTAGGCAAACATTGTACCACTGAGCTAACCACAGTCACTGGCTTTTTTAGGTCCTCCAGCCTCTGTCTTCTCTGTAACTGAGGCTACAGGCAGGTAACACTATACCTGATTCTGCCCTTTCCTCTTTATAGCTGGCTCCTTCTCTCCATGGTCCTTGTCTCAGCCAGATGCAATACCCTGGTGGGTGGTCATTACTGCTGGGGCTTGGTGAACCAGTGTGTGTGTGTGTGTGTGTGTGTCTCTGTGTGTCTGTGTCTGTGTATGTCTATGTCTGTGTGTTTCTCTGTGTGTGCCTGTGTCTGTATATACCGAGAATTGGGAACCCTCAAGGCCAGGACCCTGCCTCTGGCTCCCCAGTTCCTTTTTCTGTGGTATGGACTGGGGTCTTGCCCTCATGGGGGGGGGAGGGGACAGAGGATTCTGCCTATCAGGTCCTAAATAGAGGTCACTGCTGGCTAATTAGGGCTCTCAGGTCCAGGTCTTGGGATCAGATGCAGGTGGAAACAGGTGTGTATACTCACCCCTGAGACTTCCTTTTACTCCCTAAGACTAGGGTGCCTATGGTACTTTCCTGGGTCATTAATGTAGTTCCTTGCTTCCAGGCAAAGCTATTACCCTAGTGTCAGATGGGCAGAGGATATAGGCCAACAGATAGCACTTTGAGATTTGCATGTCTTTTTTTTTTTGGTTCCAGTATTGGAACTTAGGTCCTTGTGCTCTTACTTAGCATTTTTGCTCAAGGCTAACACTCTTACCACTGGAGCCACATCTCCACTTCTGCTTTTTGCAGGTTAATTGAAAGTAAAAAGTCTCATAGACTTTTCTGTGCAGCGCTGGCTTCAAACCTTGACCCTCAGATCTCAGTCTTTGAGTGTAGCTAGGATTATAGATGTGAGCCACCAGCTCCAGCATGTGCCTTTACATGCAATGTCTTACTATTACATAGCAATCAGTTTTAGACCTAACTTTAAAGCAAACATGAACATCGAAAATGTTAGGATTGGCTGGGAAGGTGGCTCAGTGGTAGAGTGCTTGCCTTGCATGCATGAGGCCCTGGGTTCGATTCCTCAGCACCACATAAGCAAAAAGAAAAAA
>NW_012267222.1:17624153-17691789 GCF_000151885.1 Dipodomys ordii
TGCTACTCCAAGACACACCCAGGTGCATGCAGCTCTGGCTGGAGCCAAGCTTGGCTGTACTCTACTCTGAAACGTCACTCTTGCGTGAGGCTGGCTTTTCCTTGCTGGGGACTAACCTGCTGTCCCCTGGGTCTCTCGAGATCATCTGATCCTCTCACACTGTGGGACTGGGACCATGCAAGTCCTTGATGACCATTTTGCCTGGGGCTTTCCCCTGACCTTTTCCAGCCAGTCCCAGTGAGAAGTGCTACCTTGTATTCAGGCCATAGTCCTGACTGCTGCCTTACCTCTTGCGTGGCTTTCCACAGAGCCAGGAGGTGGGTAGACTGGGCATCAGCTGGTAGGTAGTACTCTAAGCTGCACTCCCCCTGCCCCCACCCAAGCTCAGCAGCAGACCTTCTTCCTATCTAAAGCCCCTGTTGTCACCCTCTGGAGGAGGCAGCAGATACTTGCGTGCTGGGACATGCCCTGTAGGCAGGAACTGCCTGGCCCTCCAAGCCTGCAGGTTCCTGGGAGGAAGGCCCAGCCCTTCTCCGTAGACTCCTCTGAAGGAGTGGCACTGGAGCCCAGGCCCACCCTTCCTGATGAGGAAACTGAGGCTCAGAGAGGTTAAGGTACGTGGTTACTGTTGTCTAGCCAGCCTGGCAGAGTTGATGGTCCCTTGCTTGAACAGGGCCTAGGCTTTCCAGCTCCGTAACAGTGATTGGTGGGCCCTGTCCCAACAACTGTCCCTTACAGCCATCCCTGAAGTAAAGCTGTCAGGGCCATGAAGCTCTACAGGGTGGGGGTGGGTGCCCTCACAGGCTGGCATCGCTGGCTTGGCAGATTCCTGGTGCTCCACAGCTACCCTTGGAGCCATGCTGTGACACACCCTCTGATCCCAGCTATCCTGAGCTTCCTTGTAACCTTGTAGGGAGGCCGTCACCTCCGCAGGTGGGGGCCTGGGTACATCAGGAAGGAAGCTGCCCAGAGGACACCACTCCTGGGGCGGGGACAGGAAAGGGTTAAGTAGTTCTGCCTGCTGTGGCTGCTTTCCCAGCTGGTGTCTGGGCCCCTCGGCCAACCACACCATCTGTGTCCTATCTGTCTCAAGGCAAAGTCACCAGAGGGAGCCCTGCCTGCTGCTGTTGGGGGCCTCTGTCTCTGTGAGGCTGGGGCACTTAGGAAAGGGCCCACTTAGGAAAGGGTCCTTGGCATGGCTGACCCGCAGCATCTCCCTGAGCTTCCTTGAGCAGGTGGGCCCAGATGGTCGAGGGACAGGCCCGGGGTCACACGGCAACCCCAGTGTGGGGTCACACACAGTGCAGGTGAAGCAGGACTTGCACCATGGCTCCCGCTCACAACTTTATCTGGTAAATACGATTTGAGGGCCTACTATGTGCTAGGCCATTGGGAACTCCAGGTACCAGACAGCAGCCCAGTTCCTACATGGAGGAGAAGGAAGCCAGAGGACAAAGCCCCAGTGGAGGAGGGGCATATCCAAGCCAAGCTCAGGGCCTGGACGCTCTGTCAGCCTTCCCAACAGGCAGATGGGCAGGACAGCCATCCCAGCTTTGTCTGACATCAGACAGGCCAGGGCTGTGCAAAAACATGAGACCCTACTTAAAAGAATAACGAAAGCCACTAGAGCAGAGGTGTGGCTTAGATGGTAGAGTCTTCCTAGCAAGTAAGTGCAAGGCCCTGAGTTCAGTCCCCACGTACCACATACACAAGGAATGACAACAACCAAAAATGAAGGGAAAAAAAAGCAAAGAAGAGAAAGCAGTCATCCCTTGAGCCATATTTAGTCACTAATCCCTCGCTTGGCATGGGCCGTTGCAGTCTAATTACCTGTCCGGCTGTGCCTAGAGCCTGCCCCTTCCCTGCCAGTTAGGACAATTACCGGAACATACTTACAGACATGCCCCCCACAACCATCCCTGGTTGCACACACCCCACGCATAATTGGCAGGTCCTGGGGTCCTCCCGGAGTTACTCGGGAATGTCTTGCTCCCTCTGTCAACAGCCCTGCAGAAAGCACAGAGGATCCCAGGTTTCTGTGTGATCTTGTGCTCTTCTATCACCCCTCTGAGCCTCAGGCTTCTCATTTGTGGATGGTCCGGTGTCCCAGTGGCCCTCGGACATCCTGGGGCTCTGTGTTCTGTGCTCTTCCTTTTCTTTCACCCTTACAGAATCACTTGGTGCTGTCTACCTTCTGTTAACTCAGGTGGGAGCACTGTCCTCTTCACCTCCATTTTGTAGAGGAAGAGACAGAGGCCTTGCTCAAGGCTGCAAAGCCTTGCTCTACACCCAGAAGGGGGGAATCCCACTTTTGTCTGGCCTCTCTGCTTGGCCGTCATGCCCTCATTTGTCAGGCTGCAGAGAAGGAGGACCAGTACCGCGAGGCCACGCTCTCCTGGGGCTGCTGGAGTGAGTGACTTGGGTTTGATGGGGCTTGGTGACAGTCTTGCCTGGTGCTCACGTTCAGCCTCTCGGTCACTTGGAATAAACAAAGGAGAAACCCAAGGTGCACATTAGCTTTCCAAAATAGCCTGGAGTTGCTGTTTTCCCTCAAGGTTATAAACACATCCCTGAGTGAGGCTCCACACCCTGCTGAACACTGACCTGCATCCTCCTGCTCCTTTGCCTGGGTCTCTAGAGACTTGGGAGGCAAGAACTGAAGCCCTGCAGGCCGAGAGGTGCATGTCCACTGGGAAAGGCGTCCCAGGCTTCCAGATGGAGTGAGGAGAGTAATGGAGTTAGCCTGGACTGTGGAGGTTGTCTGGGGAAACTGAGGCTCCCAGGAGTGAGCAGAGAAGCCATGTTCAAGGCTTGTGCAATCTTAGGGATCTATTGGCTCTGGATTGCATCTCCCAGGGAAGACCTTTGAAGTGACATTTGCTAGGACTTTATCCAGGGACATTTATGGTGCCTGCTGTATACCAGGCTCTGGGCTGAGCCCTAGAGTCATGGCTGTGATGGGTCACACCTTGTGTGGGATACATTTCGTAGGGTAACAAATGAGCCTGGTCCCTTATTGCCCTGGGCTCTGTAGTACACTTCCCCTTGTCCTAAGAGGCCAGAGGGTGCGGGTGTGTAAGCTAGCTTCTGCGGAAGGTATTAGATATTGAGAGGGAGAAATGGGTGTTGGTGGAGGGGAAGGCCCTTCAGGTCTGAGAACCCCGTGGAAGGCCTTGGGCATGATACAGCTTGGAGGTGTGAGGTAGGGCTTTGTTCTGTGTTTCCTGAGGGAGGGTGGGTTCTTCTTTGTTGAACTGGGCCTGTGGCTGCTTGCTCCAGGGCTTACTACTTACTGCCTGGGACCTCAGACCTCTCAGAGAAAAGCTGTTGAGCCATTTGCTGGATGAGCCAGATCTTACTCTCACTCTGGCTCCAACTGAAAGCCTGAGAGCCACCCACAAGGAAGGACGGTATTATTGGAGAGGGAGCATTTTGACTCCTGGGGAAACTGAGGCACAGACCAGTGTTGTGGCAGGGCCTGGCAGGGAGACCCCTGTTTTTCTTTGTCTGTGTGTGTGTGTGTGTGTGCACAAGTGCGTGCACGCTCATGCACGCATGCGCAGAGGAAGACTGGACCAGATGTTGGCAGCTGCTGTCACATACCACACTTTAGAAGTGTATAAGAGCCTTTTATTTTATGCTGCTGCTACTGGGGATTGAAGTCAGGTCCTCATTCTCTTGCTTGGCTTTTTTGCTCACAGCTGGTGATCTACCTCCTGAACCAGGTCTCGCTTCTGGCTTTTTGCTGGTTATTTGGAAATAGGAGTGTTTCATAAAAGTACTGTCTGCTGGGATGGCTTCAAACTTAAGTTCTTAGATTTTAGCTTTCTGATGAGCTAGGATCATGGGTTTGAGCCACCTGCACTTTGCCTACAGAAAAAGCCCTTTTCAAGTAAGCCCCTTTGACACAGGAGTGCACTTGGGGGTTTCTGGCCCAATGTGTCATCCATGATATTCCTTCTGGTATTGTTTCCATTGCTGGGGCTGGGGCTGTCACACCCATGATGTCACATCTGTAATGTCACACCACTTGCGTCATCTGTGATGTCATAATGCCTGTGTCTCCCCCGCTCAGGAGGTCACAGCCTCGTATTGATAAGTGGAGAAGATGCTCCTGGAACCTGTGTGCTGGAATCCCATTTCCACTTTCCCTAAGTCTCAGTAGCAAAACTTATCCCCCAAGGAAAAGTTGGGAGGCCTTCCAGCTTTTGTCAGTGGTTACGGGAGGGCTCAGTGGGTTTTGAATTCTTTGTTTGGCTCACTTGGTTTCGGGGGGGGGGGCGTGGGTAAGTATTGTTAAACGTTCCTGCAATTTAAAACTACAGGAAAATGAGCAGGTATTTTTGTCTTCTTAGAACTGAAGTGGTTTTGACTTCAGGTCTAAAGTATACATGACATCATTTAAAATTAAAAAGATACCAAGGGTAAGTGTGTCCGTTTGTTTTCGGTTCCTAAAACCAAGTCCTCCAAGCTGAAAACTTACTTAGGAAAAAAGAAAAGAAAAAAAATTGCTTAGCTCTTGGTTTTGGAGACTGAAAGTCCAAATAGCAGGATGCTGGCTGTGGCAGAGGCCCTATTGCTTGTGTTGCAGTGTGACGGATGGAGTAGTCAGGGGATCTCAGGCAGGACAGGGGTGATAGCTATGACACAGGAAGCCAGCTTGGAGAGTGACTAGGCTGACCCTAGAGAACTGATCCAGGGTCTCTGCGAAGCCCTTGCAAGGGTTGCACCCAGTGACCTCACCAACTCTCCATTAGGCCCCTCCTCTTAAAGCTCCCACCACCTCCCACATTACCACCCTGAGAGCCAAGCTTCTAGCACACACATTTTGGGGGACACACCTGCCCAAATCACAGGAGTAAGGACATAGGGCACAACCCGGGAGAACCTTGAAGACTTGACGCTATGTGAAACAAAACCAAGTCACAGAAGGACAAATACTGTGATTCTACTTTCCCAAGAAAGTGGAGTATAGCCAGTTCACAAGGGACAGAGAGTGGAAAGCCGGGGGTGGGGGATAGGTAGTTTGTATTTATAGTTTGGGAAGGTAAATTTTTTTTTCCACCAAAGATGGATGGTGGTGATAGTTGTGTAACAACGAATATATTAAATGCTGCCAAACTGTATACTGGAAATGGTAAAATTGGGACAAAGTGATGTACACTTTACCACAAATTAAGAAAAAAAGACACAGAGGAGACAAGAGTGACAAGTGCCCCTTGCCACCCAGTGAGGGGCTGTTGGTGTTTTTCTCCCTCCAGTCCCCAGGTGCCCTGAGGAAGGGTGACTCAGGTGTGGCCCCTTCACCCCTGGGCACAGCTAAGAGGACTCCTCATCTCCAGATCCCCCAAGGGTCCTCCGTCTCCTCTTTGTGCCCGGGACCCAGGCACCAGTGCCCAGCCAGGGCTCCCCGATGCACTAGAGAAGCCAGACACCCCCATCTTGGAGGAGCCCTGGAACTTGCCTCCCCTCTCAGTGGCAGAAGGTCTTGGAGCACTTCTGAGCCCAGCACTTGGCTGCTGTGGGCATGTGGGAAGTGGTTCCCACCCTTCCCTGGGCATGGAAGGTACAGTGTGAGCAGGAGCCAGCTGAGCTGGGGTGCAGGTGCTGCACCCCAGGCTCCACACCCCGCTCTTGGAGACTCTTTTTCCTCTCTCCTTGGATGTGGTGCTGAATGGGAGGCAGGGAGATGTCGTCCTCTTGTGCATGTATTGCCAAAGCAGTGATAGCAGGGAGTTTGTTTGGCACCCCCATGCTGCCTGGTGCCCAGTGTCCTGGCCAGTCTACTTGGTGGAGCTGCCACCCAACTGGATGGCTGGTTCTATGACAAATCGTTGAGCATTTGTTAGGAGCTGAGCCCAGTCCCAAGTGCTTTGTCTAGCTTGCTCATGGCCCCAGCTGCCTACAAGGTGAGCACTTCCATTAGCACCTTCTTAAAGGTGGGGCTCAATGGTACCCAGGGGGCTTCTGCCTCTTCCGCCATCCCACAGTGATAGAGATCCGATGATACATAAACTGCAGTCTCTCCCCATCCACCCATGAGTTCCAGTCCTGCCGAACTGCAAAGAGGCTGAGAGCATTTCCAGATGAAGAGATGGAGACCCAGAAGACAGGAGCTGGCCAGTGTCAGGGAGAGTTGGGAAGGGGCGAGAACCTTCATTTATTTGGGGGCCCCTGGTTATCCCCACTTCCTGATGGTCACAAGGGGAGGCCAGGAGACTGGTAGGAAGTGATCTGCCCAGAAGCACATACTCTAGAGTGTAGGGATTTGGACCTGGTTCTGCCCAACTCCAAAGCTAATAGGTTTGGCTTCCCCTTGAACCGCCTCTAGCTGGTTTAGTGTGGAGGTGGCTGTGGACACAGGCCTTTCTCCACGCAGGTTTGCAAGCCTTGAGAAGTGAAGGTCATGGGTGAAGCATGTCCCCCGCGGTGTGGCTCTTGTCCAAGTCAGTACCGTGACTTTGCGCGCAGAGGTTTGGGCACCAGGCCCTAGCTATGTGATCTGGCATTTTCTGAGCCACTTGCCCCTGGAGAGGGCTGGTGGGGAGCGGCTTATAGAACAGAGGTGCTGTCTTACCACTGAGGCCAGAGGGCTTCAGACTTGGGTTTGACCTTGAGCATGGTTTGTCTGAGCTTCTGTGTTCTCACAGGATGCTAAATGCTGGCTCATGGAGCTGCTGTGAAGACTAGGGGTGGTGAGCCTTTAATGATGCCTAGTAGGTGTTGTACAGTCAACACGCATCTTTCCCTTCTCCTGGGTGAGTGGGGGCTGTTGGGAAAGGCGGGAAGATAGAAATTGATAGTGCTCTGGATGCATAGTGAAGGTAGGACCCAAACTTTGAGATGCCAGGGTGGGTGTCATAGCCCAGGAGGGCTCTGGAGGATGGGGACAGGTGTGACCTCAAGCCTCAAATGGTACTCCAGAACTGTCCCTGTACCCTGCAATTTGGGACACAGATTCCTCTTTACCATGGGACTCTTCAGTCCCTTTCTTTCTCAGAATGGCATGGGGTGTGGGGGCAGGTTCTGCTTGGGTGTGGTTTCTGGTCAGAGACGCTTGAGAGAGGGTGCTACCCTGCGTGCCATTCTGGATTATGGGATTATGAATGAGCGTCCTGGAGCTGCCATTTCTCCAAAGTTGTTTTCACTGACCCTGGGAATCCGGGCAGACAAGGACATTGGGTAATTGGCCTATAAAACAACTGAAACCTCAGCATGGCATTGGAACAGGTGATCTGGGCGTCTGTGGTCTCCACTTTGCCCACCAGGTGAGCAGCTGGCCCAGAAGGATGCCCTGAACTGCTTTGTGCCTCCGGGGTGGCGGCATCAGGCTGGCCAGGTCCTCCCGTCTGCACCTCGCCTGCCACAGTGGCCCTCATTGGGATGGACCTCAAAGTACTGGACAGTGCCCATTATTTATCAGGGTCCATCTAGGGCTGTGGAGGGAGGCAATAGTTGTTTGCTGGTGGCACTGGCACCTGGCTTCTTTTCCTTTGTGGTCCCATCTTTGTGTCCTTCTGGTCTCCCAGCCAGGAGTGACACTGGCTTGTCACCACCACCATTGTCTATGCCACCTTGTGGCATGGTGCCCTGGGGTCAGACGGCCTTCCCTGGGCACTCCGCCAGTTTCTGTGTGACTGACACTGTGGGCCATGAGGGTGAGGATGAGACCCCGACTGTCCTCAGGCCACACCAGGCGCTGTTGTGGACACTCCTCACGTGTTTCACCCGTGAAATGGTTGCAAAACCTCTGTGAATGCTGGGTGTACTTGTAATCCTAGATACTCAGGAGGCTGACACCTAAAGATTGTGGTTCAAAGCTAGCCCAGGCAGGAAAGTCTCTGGCAACTACCGAAAGTTGGAAATAGAGCTGTGACTCAAATGGTAGCGTGCTAACCTTGAGTGAACCAGCTCAGGGAGCACACCCAGGCCCTGAGTTCAAGTCCTAGCTCAAAACAAATGAACAAATCAAAACCTTTGTGAAGTGAATGGTAAGTATGAGGCCCAGAGAGGGTAGGTGACAAACCTGAGGTCACAGAGCTGCATAGCCCTGTATGTATGCATAGCTAGGATTTGAGTACAGGACCCTCTGGCTCCAGGGTCCCTTGCTTTTCTGTGTACCTTATACCCTGGTTTGACCTCTTGGATGGATGGTTGGCTTTTGATTTGAGACATTGTAGTTTCTCATCTTTGTAGTCCATGCCAGTGTTTGCCCAGGAACCACAAAAGCTGGTTTCTAGCTTGGCCAGGGGGCCCTGAGAATTCCCTGACCTTATGGTATCACTAAAGGGACAGTGATTTGAGAGGTGGGAAGAGACTTGCCCAAGGCCACCCAGATGAGCTGGGACAGTAGATACAGGACTTTGTGCATGTGGCCAGCTGCTTTACATAATGAGCACAGCTATGGTGGTCAGTTAGAGGCTGGTCATACACTCCTTCCTGGTTATTGCAAGGCCTCTTCCCACAGAGAGCCCAGATCCCCAACTCCAGGCTGAGGGTATTTGTGGTCACTGGGACATTGGAGGCACCTAGAATCTTGGACTCTGTAAAGCCTGAGTGGCCTGTGGCCAGGACCTGTTGGCGGAATGAGTCAGTTCATGTTGCCCCTGTTCCCTGCTTGTTGACCAGGGAGAGGAGGCCTGGGGGTGCCTGTTGGTGAGGACCAGAGGCTTCATGATGTGGGATATTACCTCTTCCAGGCAGGGTTGGCTCATAACCCTGCAGATGTGATGTCCCAAGAGATTCTTAGAAATCCTGCTATAGATGGGGAGACTGAGGCCCAGGATGGAGACATAGCTCATTCACAGGACTGGGAATGGTATCTCTGGTCTCAGAGCCTGGTCACAGAGCTTCTTCCCTATGAGCCTCCTTGCCAGACTGTAGCTACCCCCTTGAAGCTGCTGCTTCTGTGTGGGTGGCAGTGTGCTGGTATGGGGGGGGAGCGTGCGTGGTCTGCTGGCTCCTCCAGCAGCCTCATTGCCAGCTGCAGCCCACGCACTGCTCTGCCCAGGCCATTTGCCGCCTGCCCGTAATGGAATCGGCTGCCCTGGTTAAGTGTTCACATTAAATTAATACTTCCTCCGCGGAGACGATCAGTTGGCATTTAATTTGTGTTTCGTTTGGAGAGCAGCGGAGCACAGCTGGGCAGAGCGGATGGGCACGTCGGCGTGGTATCCCTTCCTAGGGATCAGAGCTCTGTGGAGATGGTGGGGTGAGTGGTAGACTGGAGGGGCAGGCAGGGTGGGCAGGGGCTGCCAGACGGAGCCTTGGAAGGGACCTGTGGGCTGGCAGGTATCTTAAGCTTCCCGGCTGTCATTTCCGGTGGGGATGGGTTGGATTGTTCACTTAGAGTGGGAGGAAGTTGGGAGGCGAAGAGGAAGTGTTTCAGCACTTAGCTGCCTGGTTGGCGGCGGTGGCTTGTCTGTGTCCCAGCCCCGCCCCCTCCCACGGCCCTTTTTTTTTTTTTTTAAAGCTGAATTCTGTGTCTGCATGGGCTCTGATGTGAACGGGGGTGGTTGGGAATGAGGATATCAGTTCAGTTGAGGGTGGTGAGCCCCCCAAAAGGGAAGTGGGGAGCTGGTGGAGCTCTAGGTTTTCTGTGACTTCCTGGTCCTTCCCCAGTGCAGAAGGGCACACGCTGTGCTGGGAGGCCCTGGCCAAGGCAGTGCCCATGAGGGTACTGTGTAGAATTCCTGTTCACCAGCCAGGCAAAGTCCTCTGTGATCAGAGCCACAGCTTCCAGCACAGCGCTGTCCCCCCCCCCCCCCCCGCCAAGGAGGAGCTCAGGGCCTCAGGGCCGTACACTGAGAAAGGAAGCTGCTGTCTGCCCCCACCTGCCCTCCATCCCAGGCCAGGCCCACGCTTGGCCCAGAATGAAGTTTTCCATTGATGGCTCTTGCCCAGCCTTACCTGAGCTAGTTTCTCATCACCTGAGTGAGTTGGCCTGGGTGTGCCGGCTGCTGCCCTTCTCCAGCAAGGTGTGGACCATTCTTTTGGCTCCCTCCCATCCCCTGAGGCCCCTCCTTTGCTTTCTCTGGCTGTGGAAGCCAGACTGAGATGCTGGGTTAGGCTACAACTGGGAGTCTCATACCCATCCTCAGAAGGGTGCTTCCCACCTCTAAGTGAACATTCCAACCCATCCCCACCGGAAATGACAGCCGGGAAGCTTAAGATACCTGCCAGCCCACAGGTCCCTTCCAAGGCTCCGTCTGGCAGCCCCTGCCCACCCTGCCCACCCCTCCACTCATCCCACCATCTCCACAGAGCTCTGATCCCCAGGAAGGGATACCACGCCGACGTGCCCATCTGCACTGCCCAGCTGTGCTCCACTGCTCTTCAAAGGAAACACAATTTCCTTTGGCGAGGGTAATCGGCTAGTCTAAGGTCACAGAGATGGAAAGTGGTGGGGTAGTAGTTGAACTGTATCTACTGTCCTGAATCTCAGTATTAAGTATTTGCCAGGGCTACATCCGATCTCCTAAAAAGCCTCCTCTAATACCACAGGAAGTGAAAACCCCATGAGTCAGCCCCTCTGCCAGAGACTTCAGCTCAGTTTCCGCCTCAGACTGGCTTTGCTCTGAAGCTCCTTTCCAGGGCCTGAGTGTTACTTTGAACTGATGGGGGAAGGGAGCCACTGGCCCTGGTGCTGGGTGAGGCAGGGTGGGGGCTGGCCTTGAAACTGCACCCCGTTCATCTGAGGCTTCCCGTTCATCTGTCATCACGTGGTCCCAGCAGTGGCTCCTCAGGAATGCAGAGAGACCACATCTGGCTGCCACCTCCCCCCTCTTGGCCACTGGCCTCCCACGTGTGCCTGTTAAGATGGCAGGTCCCAACACTCAGTGAGATGCTGTCATTTCCTTTCCCGGCATCCATTGTCCTGCTGTCCCTACCTCCCCTAGGGCTGTGGGAGAGGGAGGTCTGTCCTCCCTGCCTGCTTCCTGTCCAGGTTCACTCTCCCCAGGCCTGCCTGTCTCTCTCAGGAGAAGATCTGGAGTGGACACAGCTAGTGTTGTGCTGGGGATTTGGCTCCCTGATCTCTCAGGGAGGGAATCAAAGATGAGGAGGCTAGAAGGGGAGAGGCTTGGCTGGGGAAAAGGGTGGCTTGGGGGAATGAGCCGGTGGTAGGGAAATGAGTCCTGCTTGGATCTGCCCATCCGTTCTTCCATCCAGTCCAATCAGTGTTTTCAACTCAGTGCCTCACCAGCTTTAGGTCTGGGGAATACAGCCTGGAGTGGTAGTTCGAACAAAGTTAATGCACTGCTGGCCTAATTGGACCCTAGCGTTAGCCCTAGCTCCTCCTTTGCACCCATTTCCTTCCAAAACCAAGTATCACATCACTTGCTCCATCCTACCCCAGGGGCCCAGGGCATCTGAAAAGCCCCAGCGTGGATGTCAGCAGACCCTGGTGTGGGGCTGGCTTCTTTGGGCCAGAGCATGTGCTGTGGGACACAGTGGTCAGGCTGCCTGGGGGAGAGCAGATCCTGCCTCTAGCCACTGTTACTCCAAGAGGGAAAACACTGGCGGTAGACCAGGTTCAGGGAGGAGATGATATTTGAGACAAGCCTGGCAGAAGGGATAGAATTTCAGGAGACAGAGGTGGAGGAAGAGGAAGGGAAGTTACCTAGGCTCTCTGTGCTCTCACCTGCAAAATAGAGACCTCCTTCAGGGGACTTGAATTGATGTTTTATGAAGCACGACCTGGCACCTAACATGAACACGCCAGAAAATAATCAGCAAGTACCCCCTCTTCTCTCATCCACTCTTTGAGAGGAGAAGTTCCAACTGTCCAGCAGCAGGGTAGACAGCTGAGGGAAACTTAACAGAAGGTCATGCTCCAAGGTCATCTCTCCAAGGTGACCCTAGCCAGCCTTGGTCAGCTGCAATCACAGCAACCCTTTCCACCGTGGGCGTCTCAGGACTTGGACTGGACCCGACACAGGTTTGATTCCAGGCATTACTATTTCCTAGCAGTGTTGACTGAGGGCAAGATGTTTGCCACTTTGGCAAGTAGGGAGGGCAAAGGCTTAAAGGAGACATCCAAAGTTGGGCATGGGCAGCTCATGCCTATAATCCTAGCTCCTCAGAAGGCTGAGTGAGATCTGAGGATCCCAGTTTAGAATTGGCCTGGGCAGGAAAGTCCATGAGACTTTCATCTCTAATTAACCAGTAAAAAGCCAGAAGTGGGGGTGTTGTTCAAGTGATAGAACACCAGACTTCAGTGGAAAAAGCCAAGCAAGAGTGAGAAGCTCTGAGTTCAAGCTCCAGTACAAGTGCACGTGCATGCACGCGCACACGCACACACACACACACAAACACAGACATACACACACATATGCGCACACATATACAACATCCACCAAAACTCTGACCAACAGCATCCCCTCTGGTGGCATTGGTGACAGACTGCCTGTGCCTTCCTGTGCTCTGTCCTTTTTGAACTGGCTCCCCTCCCTGCAGAACCCTGTCTTTTAGGGAAGAGGTGGTGTCTGGTGTGTGAAATGTCAAAGCCAACAATTCGTTTGACTAGTTTCAGTGAGACTGAAATGAGTTGCAGCGAAAGCAGGGTGTCTGCGGCAACCTAACAGATACATCGTGCATCTGGCCCTTCACCCCAGGCAGCCTGGCAGCTGAAGGACAGAGATTTTCTGCACTGTCAACACTGGAGTTGGCCAAGCCAGGTTTCCTGATGCATTGGGCGGGCCGTGTGTCAGGGTGGTAGGCTCAGTCTGCAGCCAGCTGCTGTCCCCTGTGGGGTCTGACTTCCACCTCCAGGAGGCAGCCAGCCAGCTGCCCACCCAGCCTGGTTTGGGAAAGAAATCATTTGTGCAAACTCATCCTCAGTGTGCAGCATGGGGAAATTGTGTGTGTGTGTGTGTGTTCACCATGCAGGAGGAGAGGAGGAGGAGGAAGAGGAAAAAGAGGAGGAGGAGGAGGAGGAGGAAAAGGAGGAGGAGGAAGTAATGAATTGTGTGGCTCCCCCCCGCCCCCCAGAGCCTGGCCATTGAAAATGCTGTCAGCTGGGGTTGAAGGTGTGGCTCAATTAGTAGAGTGCCAGCCCAGGAGCAAATCCTCTGCTACTGAGTTCAAGTCCCTGCCTCGCAACAACAACAAAAAATGTCCCCTCGCCCCCCACCCTACACCCCGACCCTGCAGCTGTCTGCCTCCTGTGGATCTGCTGAATTGGAAAAGATGGCCAGGTAGTTCCCAGGCAGGTTAGTTTTACCCTCACTACTTTAGGGCTGAGCTAGATTTGAGTTCCAGCTCCCTGCCTACTAGCTGAGTTAGACAAGTTGCTTTACCTCAGTGGACCCTAGCTCTCTCATCTGTACAATGAATTTGGAATTTTAAAAAATCATTACCTGAGAGTGTTAATAATTCACACTAGCATATGAATAATAATTCATAAGTAGATGATCTGGGGATAAGGACTAGCTCCCATGCGGAGCCCAGATCTGCCCACAAATGGTGGCTGTTACTGAGTAGAGGTCCTGATACCAGCTTACTGGTCCTGAATTGATTGGGGGCCTCATTCTCCCCAGCTGTGCATGGGTCTGTGGACGACCCCCCTCCCCACTTGCACTGGATGGTTGCTCAAAAGAGGGTGCAGCATTCCAGGAGCCAATGGGAAAGAAACTGTCTGTGTCATCCTTCTTCCCTCTGTGCCCTGCTCAGCTGCTCCTGCTGTTGCTGAGACCCAGGAGTGAGGCCAGGCTGCAGGCATCTCTACTTTTAGACGCTCCCTTGCCTTTCAGATGCTCCCTTGTACCATGCTTAGAGTCTTTGGAGCCAAGTCATCTCCTTCCTTCCCCCTCCCCAGAGGAACTTGCTGTCTCTAGGAGGTAATTCAGCCTAAGGCCTACCCTCCTTTGGGTGGCCCCGGGTGCTCCCTCCCTACTGCCAAGAGGGATGAAGATGGCCTGGTAGCTTCTCCCTACTTGGCATTCCTGTCCCCCGCATTGAGGCTGAATGCTTAGCTCTGCCCCTGATACACTGAGCAATTTTGGGCAGATGATGTGTGCACTCTGGGCCACAGTTTCCTTCTCTGTACAAACTGGTCCCATGGGCCCTGAGATTCCCTGCCCCCCCCTGTTCCCACTCTCCTAGTGTTGTCAGAGGCCTCAGCCTCAGCCCCTGCCCCTCATGTCCATACCCTGGATCCACAGTTGATTTGGGCCAGGCTGGTAAAGACTGAAGTGAGCTGGCCTGTGTGCCTGTCCTCCAGGAGCTCGGCTAGGGCCTACTGGTCTTGTGTGGGAGAGGGGAGGAATTTTCCTCTCTGTGTGCAAACAGTATCCGTTTTCTCTTGTTTCCAAAAGCTGGTGACGTAACCCACTCTTCCTCCATTCCTCCCCTCTGGCCTATTTTTAGCTGGCCGGCAGCATCCTCCAGAGCTTCAGCCATGTAGGGACAGCAGCATGGACTGAGGGAAGACAGAAGCTCTGTTGTCTGTCCTGGGATGGGGGAGGGAGGAGATGCTGCTGGGAGAGACTTAGGACCTTCATTCAGGCTTGGAGGTTCCTGGCCTGGGGGTTGGGGGTGTCTCTAAGCACTCAGGCAGAAGCCTCCTCTGGGGCAGGGGGAGGGGGTATCCTCCCCTTCCCATGAGTGTGTGGCTCTGAGCCCTGCTTTCTTTACCTGGATCATAGGATAATGGGAGCACTTTTGCTATAGAACTAACTGTAGGAGGGCTGAGTTTACCTCTGGTAGAACAGATGTCTCAATGCTGGGAGTCAGGGTTTTATCATCATGGCAGTCAGCCAGCCAGTCTTAGGGAGCTGTTTCTTCATGCACTGCAGATAATGCTGGGGGTGCATCATCCTGGTGCACCCCTGTGACCTTTCCTGTTCCTCTTCAATACATGAATAAAACGATACCCAGAATGTTCTAGGAACAGGATCTGGCATATCATAAAAGCCAATGAAGTGAGAGCTGTATTTGTTTTGTTTTAGTGTAATTAAACTGATCAAGGTTTGAATTTGGGCTTCACTTACTGACTAGCCATGGGTCTTCGGGGCCAGACATTTGACATCTCTGAGCTCAATTGCTATGTAGGATTCTTTTTTATGTTTACTTGGAGATAAAAGTCTTATGGAGGGAGCTGGGAAAGCGGCTCAGTGGTAGAGCGCTTGCCTTGCATGCATGAGGCCCTGGGTTCGATTCCTCAGCACTACATAAGCAGAAAAAGCTAGAGGTAGCGCTGTGGCTCAAGTGTTAGAGTGCTAGCCTTGTGCTGAAGAGCTGAGGGTCAGTGCCCAGGCCCAGAGTTCAGGCCCTACAACTGACCATAAAAAACAAACAAACAAACAAACAAAAAAGGTTTATGGACTTGTCTGTCTGAGATGGCTTCTAACAGAGATCCTTAGATACCAGCTTCCTCAGTAGCTAGGATTGCAGGTGTGAGCCAATTTACCCAGCAACCACCTGGTTATGGTTGGCACCATTCAATGCCTTCCTTTCCCACCATCTCTTGTCTGGGAGCTCCTGCAGGGCATGCAGGATGGATTTTCTCATGCTCAGTCCCTCCCCAACCTGGGTGGACACTGAGCCCTGGACTGGCACCACGAGGCCACTCTCTGACCACTTGTCCTTCTTGGCTTTTACAGGTGGGAGGAGGAGCTTGCCAAGCGCATGAACCTTCAGACCATGGTGGACACACTGCAGGAGGTAAGATCGCCCTCAGGGGTCCTGAGAGGTCCAGGAGAGACATGTGGGATGGCCATGTGACCAAAGCCTCTGCCGCCCTGGCCTCTCCTCTGTGAGCCTACAGATCCTTTCCATCTCTTCTACTTAATGGCTAGGGATAGCCCAGCGCAGTGGAGCAGAAAAGTTTGGGCATAAGAGTGGGGAAACCTGGGTCTTGCTGATGACCCAGGGCCCATGACTCTCCTCTTCAGCCTCTCTCCCCATCCGAGGCTTGGGCTAGGTTTCTAAGCCCTTGTGCCCTCAGCTTGTAGGTCTCCTAAGTTGTGACTGATACTTGGAGATAGCTGGTGGGCGTGTCACCTTGTGGGCTGCTTCCCAAGCAGGCTCCATGGTGAACTCTGAGGCTTTGTTGTCTCCTTGTTGCTATGGTGGTGGCTTTGTATTTGGGGCTGTGCTGCTCACCTGCCTGTGTTGGGCACTGAACAAACCTCACTTTGTGAATTCTCTTTTCTTCTCTGTCAATGGGAGCTATGGAGTAGCAACCCTATGAAGAAGCATGAAAAAGTCCATTCAAAAAAATTTTAAGCTGGGCACTGGTAGCTCATGCTTGTAATCCTAGCTACTCAGGAAGCTGAGAGCTTGAGGATTGCAGTGTTAAGCCAGTTGGGACAGGAAGGTCTGTGAGACTCTTATTTCCAATTAACCAGCAAAATGTTAGAAGTAGAATTGTGGCTTATGTGGTAGAGTGCCACTGCACCAAAGGAAGGGCATTAGATAAGAGTGGAACTCAGTGGAAGAACATTTGCTTAGCTTGTACAGAGCCCTGGGTTCAATCCCCAGTACAACCAAACCAAATTTAAAAAGTCAATATGAAAATTTACTTTCTGATATTTGAAACACTTAGCTTTAAGGAGAGAACAATAATTAGCAATGTGTAGGAGGAAAAGGATGAGAAAAAGAATTTTTTTTTTTTGCCAGACCTGGGGCTTGAACTGAAGGCCTGGGCACTGTCCCTGAGCTTCTTTTGCTCAAGGCTAGCACTCTACACTTGAGCCACAGTGCCACTTTTGACTTTTTCTGTGTATGTGGTACTGAGGAATCGAACCTAAGGCTTTGTACATGCTTGGCAAGCACTCTACCACTAAGCCACATTCCCAGCTCAAGAATAATTTTTTTTCTTTCATAACCTAGCATGTTCATGACCAGGTATTTGGAAAATTCAGATATGCAAAAGCAAAACAAAAAAATGAAAAAAACCTAAAACAAAACAGAATAAAAATTGCCTGCAGTTCTACTCTGTACAGCTTATCAGTTGGTGTGTGGCCTTCTCATATTTTCCATGCAAACATCTACACATGCCTCTGTTGCTCACCTTTGATTACACAGATGACGTGGCTGGTTCTGAGACCAGAGGTAGTTAAATAGGAATGTTACTTGGATCAACCTGGGTTTCTGAAGTGCTGGGAAGGTAGATTTTCCCCTGCTATTAATGATCCTTGGAAAAGTGTTAGGGAAAGTCAGAGGGCTTAGCAGGAATCCAGGCTGACACACAGGTCCTGCCACCCTTTCCAAAGCCCCAAACCCAGGTGTCCAGCCCCTTCCTGCCCACAGGATTCCTCTATAGCTTGCCCATCTCCACCCGCAGGCAGCACAGGAAGCCGAGGCCATCCAGGAGGAGATGAATGAGAAGATCGAGCGGCTCAAGGCTGAGCTAGTGGTGTTCAAGGGGCTCATGAGTGACGTAAGTGCCACGGGCTGCCACCCTAGGCATCACAACTCCCCCCACCCCCTCATCATGCAAAATGCTTCATTCACTCCGAGGCTCCAAGCTCAGCTTCTAGTTAGAGTCCTGGCTGCCTGGTTTGTCCTGAGGATGAGGGACGCAGCAGAAGCCAGACGGCCTCCCTACCCTGTCCTCCCCACGTTGCTTCCCTCGGTCTGAGTAGAGATGCATTAATCTGCTGCTTAACCCATCCGCCCTCCCCAGGCTCCTCTGACGGTCTGTGTGTATTGCTCGGCTCCTTCCCAGCTCACCATGCGGCCTTGGGTCTGGCACTGGGGTGACAGTGGTCTGGGCTGTGCCAGCCGGAGAGGTTCCTGGGCCCAGAGCCTCCAGCAGAGTTGCTTTGTCAAGTTGGGAGTGGCCCATGTGCATCCTTTGGGCCATCTGGAGCCCATCTGAGTGACTGGCCCTGGGTGGGAGCAGCTGTTACCTGCAGAGGCCTCCTTTAGGCACTGGACAGGGTGCACACAGAGCCGGCCAGAAAGGACAAGGAGCCTGAACTGGGTGGCAGCCTGGCTTGGCTCCTGGCACTCCAGGGCTGGTGGCTGGGTGTATCTGGGAGATGCTGTAAGGCCCCAGGGGGAGCCACTTGACTTCCTCCCACTTGGGTTCAGGAGGACCCCACCCCATCCCATTCCAGGTGCCCTCTCGCTGCCAGCTGTGGAGAAGGCTGGAAGAGAGTGAGGGGCGGGGCCAGCCTGCCATGTGGGGACAGGCAGGCATGCGGTGGGAAATGAAGGGCCGGCTTTCAACAGTGGGAAGGTCTTTTCTTTTGGTTTTTGTTCCAACAAGACTGAAGGCATGTCCAGCTGAGAGGGTGCTCTGCAGCTCTGCGGAGTCAGCACACGCGGTTTCACCTCATCACTCCAAGGCCTCCATTGCCCCTTCCCACCCTGAGCAGTGCTAATCATCCCTCCACTCCCAGGAGATGATCAACAGCCCCCTCCCAACCCAGTCTCCAGGAACCCCTCACACCTAGGGGTCTCCCCACCTCGCAGCCAGGCCCTTCCTGCTTGCTCCACCCCTCGCTCACGTAACCCCTGCTGTCCTCCCTGCAGCCCATGACAGACCTGGACACAAAGATCCAAGAAAAGGCCATGAAGGTGGACATGGACATCTGCCGCCGAATCGATATTACGGCCAAGCTGTGCGATGTCGCACAGCAGCGGAACTCGGAAGACGTGTCCAAGATCTTCCAGGTGACTGGGGCCACCCCGCTCACCAGCCAAAACCTGACCCTCCCTGTGCAGCCCCGGCCCCCACCACTGCCAGCCAATCCCCTCATCATCCACGCCCCATTCACTCCCCATCCTGAGAGGCAGCGTCGGCCTCCCCAAACCCAAGGACTTGGAGGCCCCTCTGGCTCCACCAGATGTGACTGCTCTGTGTCACATGGACACAAAGGAGCCCGAGTCCCCAGGGGTGATGGACTGTGTACAAGGAAGGACATGGCAGAGCTGAGCCAGGCCTCAGGTCTCGTGACCCTCCAGGACTCATGCTCCCGCCCACACTGTGCCCACTGCCTCCCTGCTGCCTGCTAAACCTCTGGGTGCCAGGATGGGACATTGTCCCCGCGCTAGTAGGGGATCCTTGGCCAGGCTAGTGGACAACTGGAGGACCTGGCTTGAGCTCTGGCAGCTGGGCCTCTGAATTTGGAAGAGGAGTTACTGGCCTTTGATTATTTCCCACTTCTCCAGAGAGTCTCTTGACACCCCCAGACCTATACTGTGCAGGGGTGGGTGCCCCTGAGAGAAAACAGTCACCAGTGGATTGTGCTCTGGAGAGGCCCAACCGACTGAGGGTACCTTTCTTTCTCCGAAGGCTGTGTTCTGAGTTTTGGATTGTGGTTTGGCTTCTGCTTGAGCCCAGGGCAGTAGGGTGTGTCGTCGCTCTTTGTGTGTGATTTTGGATGAGAGTGAGGCGACCTACGCCTTCCTGGGGCGCTCTCTACCCGCACCCCTCCTCGCCGCCCCTTTGCTGGGGAGATCCATGTGGCACTCATTTGCTCGTGTCTTGTCTGCTCGGGGTGGAAGCCTGGTGAGCCTCAGGCCCCCCATCCATGCCTCTGCATGGGAGAGGATGAGGCTCTGGGTGGCATGGATCTGTGGGTCAAGGCTTCATCTCTCTGGCTGGCTCTGAGGTAGCCCAGGTGACTAGGGCCTGGTCTGGCTTCCCTCACTCCAAATCCTGGGACTGCTTTTCTGGTGAAGGGGTGAGCTGAACCAGCCCAACCACCAGGCCTTTCCAGGGCAGGGCTTGGTCTGGGCATCTCTTCTCCACCCTGCATGTCACTCACTTCATGCTTTCTGCCAACGCTGCCTGCTTCTTAGAGGACCCGCACACCTGTCTCGCTGCAATGACTGGCCCTAGCCATGACCTACTTCCCCCCACATCCTCCCAGGGATGCCAGTTCCCTTGCTGGCTCACCCCTCCCCTCCATCCCAGCCAAAACTCCATAGTTACCTTGATCTCTTCCCTTCCGGTCCAGGTGGTCCCCAAAAAGAAAGAACGCAAAGTGGCTTCGGACGATGACATCTCTGAGCAGGACGGGGAGGTGAACCGGTTCTCTGATGATGAGGTCGGCTCCATGAACATCACAGATGAGATGAAACGCATGTTTAACCAGCTGTGAGTAGCCCAGATGATTAAGGCTCGGGGGGAAGGAGGTACCCTAAAGGCCTGGGCTGAGTATCCCACAGATATATTTGGTTTGGTCAGCATAGTATTCTGGAAGGATTGGGATTTGTTTTCAGTAGTGATCATTTGGGAAGCTTCATGTTTTCGGTCTCTCTAGGTAGCTTGAGAGCAGGCACTGTTGACAGGAAACTTGAGGCCCAGGGCACTGTTGACATGAATTGTACACTTCCATTGGCCATGATCATTTATACCAGCTGCGAGCTTTCTCTTAACTTTTCTTTAGAAACTTCCCCACCAAAGAGGAGTGGGAGGGAATCACCCCCTACTTGAGGGAGTCTTTCCTGCCCACATGATTAAAGGGCTGGACATTGCCCTTTCTGGTCATGTATAGCAGAGCCTGGACCTGATTACTTCATGAATCTAGAAAGGTCCAGTGCACTGTGATGGTCACTTGGTGGGCTGGCTTGCTTCCTCCAATCTCTGTTAATGGGCTGGCTGAGTTCACATGTACCCACAGGAAGTCCCACCCCACTCCCATGCATGGAGCATACTACAGGCCTGCAATTGGCTGGCTTGACTTCCCTTTTATAGACAAGGAAACTGAGGCTCTGAGGAAGTCAGCAACTTGGCTGAGATACGTGGCCAGTATCTTAGAGGAAAGCAGACCAGGGCTGCTTTCACCATGCACCCTCTCACCAGGAGCTGCTGCCCAGAATCTGGGCTGGTATGGTCAGAGGTGGCTGGTTCTAGCTGGTACCAGCTTGCAGAAGCTGGCTGCCTGTGTGCAGGTTCCGTGAGGTCCCGTTAGTAGCTGAAAATTCAGCATTGCAGGAAACTGGCAGTTGTTGCCCATCAGGGCTCCCCTGCCCTATCCAACAGAGAGTTGGGGTATGGGAACCTCACTGGGAGTACTTGGCCTTAGGGCACAGTAGCATTGTGGTCTTGGCCTATTCAGTGTGATATTCTGGACTCTAATCCCTATAGTGCCTTAAAGTGGGATCAGGGGAGAGACCGTTACAGCTCTGGGCAGTGGTGGGACTTAGTCCCTGGGTTCTTCCTTTCTTCCCAGCCCAGTGGCACGCATGGGCTGTCTTTTGGAGCCTTTGCCGTTGAGCACCTAGATCTGGAAATTCTGCTTTAACCTGGAACTCTCCAGCCCTAAGGCTAGCTTCACATCAGCCTCTTCAGGCTACTAATGAGAGAACTGCTCAGAGAGGACCACAAAGAATTAGAACAGAGCCAGGCCCTCCAAGTTCTTTGTCCTCCCACACCAGCTGTCTTACTGCTTGGAAGAAGTATACTTCTTCTGTCTCTGCTTCATCATGGTTGCTGTCTTGGGTGCTTTTCTGCTAAGCCAGAATGGTGCATAGAAAAGACAGGGACAGGGTGGGATGGGAGTTTACTGACCTGATATTTCCCTCCCCAGCCTATATTCCTTTAAGCAGACCTGTGACGGTGTGGCATTCTGGACACTTGTTTGAGAGTGGCAAGGACATCCCTAGACTCTCGATTAATCTTTTAACATGAGTCCTCTTCCCTTCCTGTGCCCAACCCCATTATCTTCCCCTGACAAGTGGGGCTTTTAAAAAAGAGCCATGATTGGGGTCTATTGTTCTGAATGTTACTCTGGGCATTCCTGATCCTGACCAGGTGGGATGTACAAGAGATCCCCAGGTCAGTTTCATTAGGTTGAATTAAAAGGTTTCTCCAAATGGGTTTGGTGGTATACACCTGTAATCCCAGCACTCAGAAGTCAGAAACAGGAGGATCATGAGTTTGAGGTCAGTCTAGACTATGTAGTGAGACTGGTATACCAATTACCCGCAACCCCCCCCCCCAAAAAAAAGAGCATCTCTGAAGATCCTTTTCCTCATCTTCATGGAGTCTATCTAGAATTTGTAAGTTCACCAGGAATGGGGTGAACTGCAGAGAAACCCTCTGAAATCTGCCAGGAGTTTCCCTGGGCCAATACGTCTTCCTGTAGGAAGCAGCTTTGTAGAAGTGTATACCTGGATGTTGACAGGTCTGAGTCAGGTTCAGTCTCCAGTTAGAGTTATCTGCTTATCAAGTTGCCTAAATTAAAAAAAAAAAAATCCTCTGATCACTTTGATCATGGCCTCCCTCGCCCCCACCCCCATCAGTCCTGCAGCCGAGAACAAGGTGGCCATGAACCACCCTTTGCAGGCTTTGGCTTTCCTCCCGATGTCTCCACTGGTGTTGGGCCCAGACCCAAGCCAGAAGCTGAGTTGGGTTGGGTTGCCTCCCCCCTCCCCTCCCACGCCCCCTCCCCACACCAGTTCTACTTAAGTCTTTGAATGACACACCCATGTCAAAGCCTTTTTTTTTTTTCCTGAGCCAAATCAGTTGTTGGGCCTCAAACTGAGGAGGAATTTACTGCTGGCCTGTACCAAGGACAGCCGTGGGCCTGGGGGTGGGAGTGAGGGCCTCTTTGGTCATGGATCACTGCTTTGTCCCTTTCTTGTCCTTTCTGTCTCTGTTCCTTGGCAAGGCTTTCCTTCAGATCCCAGACAGTGGAAAGGAAATGAAGTCAGGAGTGGAGTATGTGTTGCTGATGGATGGACCCAAGGGGCTACCGCAATGCCTCTTTCCCAGTGCACCCCCTTCCCAGCCCCCAGCTCTGGTCTCTAACTCACAGAGCCACCTACAGGCTCCTGAAGGAACTGCTCCTGAAGGAACTGCTTGAGGTTAGGCCAGGAACCAGCCAGGCCTGACTCCAGGGGGCGCACTAGGAAGCTTTTAAATCAGAAAGTCTCCTGGATCCTGGACCAGAGGTTCCCATCCATCGTCCCATTATGGTGTGGTTGAGATAATCCTGTGTTTAGTGGTCCAGGAATGAGTGGAGTGGGAGTTCAGGCAGTGGGGAGATTCTTGGGGTGGAAGTCTGGAGGCTGGATCCCACATTCCTGGGCCACCAGCGTGTGTAACAACTCAGTCTTCCCCAGTTTGAATAGTGGGTATGTTGGTTCCTCCAAGATAGCCGGTATATTCTGAGAACCTTTTATCTGGGGAAAATTGGAGATTGGTCACTAAATTCTCAATTCTAGCCAATTAGGAATCCCTAAAATTACTCTGATTTTGAATTCAAAGCTAGTTTTCTATCATGTATCAGTCTAGCAGCCAATTACTCGCCTTGAGCCTGCCTGTCTCCTCACTTGTAAAATGGGAACAATAATTCTGTTACCTTACAGGCTTGTTTTGAGGTTAGAATTCGTTTCATTTTAATATATGCTGAGGGATGAGACCAAGCCCAGAACATAAATGGGTGCTTGGTGAGGTGTTTTTTGTTTTGTAGTGTGGGGGTTTGAACTCAGGGTTCTATGATCACCAGGCAGGTACGGTATCACCTGAGTTACACTTCTCACCCTTTTTGCATTCCTTATTTTGTTGTTAGAGTTTTGAGTTCGGGGCCAGGACTGGCCTGTGATGTGACCTGCCTATCTGTGGCTCCTACATGGCTGGGATCCCAGGTGCACACTACCACATCTGCGTTGTTGGTTGTGATGGAGATCTCACTTTTTGCCCAGGCTGGCCTCAAACTAGGATCCTCCTGCTCTCAGTTTCCTGGTTAGCCGGGATTATAGCATGCACCACCATGCCTGGCCTCTTGGTGATGATTTGATGAGGAGGAAAAGGCTGGAGGAAACAGGTGATCTGTCTTTCAGCCCCAGTTTCTGCTACACATTTATTGTGTGGCCTTGGACAAGTGACTTACTCTTTCTGAGCTGTGGTTTTTCTCATCTGTGTAAAGTGAATTAGTAAAGCTGACTTCTCCAAGCTGCAGGGGATAGAAGCCACTGCGCTCAGAGTGGGAACACAAAGGATATGAGTAAAAACCCACTACACTGGCCTTGAGAGAAACTACCTTTAGTTTCCATTAAGAAAATAAAGCCTATCATCTTAAAAAATGTATATATATATATTTGCAGTGCTGGGGATGGAGCCCAGGACCTTGTATATGCTAAGCTAGTGCTCTACCACTAGAGCTTCAACTCTAGCTCAAAGAGTGTGTACTTAATTTATTATTTTTTCCTGTACTGTGGATTGATCTCAGAGCTTGATGCTTGCTCTTCCATGTCCTCCTACCACTTGAGCCATGCCTCTATGCCTCTTAACATTTTTTTCTGGTTAATTAGAGATTGAGTCTTGTGGACTTTGCTGCTCATGTTGGCTTTGAACAGTGATTCTCCATCTGAGCCTCCTGAGTAGCTAGGATGACAGAATAAGCTATGGTCCCCAGCTAAAAGTATATACTTTTAATTAACAAATAAAACAAATACATTCTGCATTTTAGGAGAGTTAGGTTTTTTGTGGATAAGACACATAGCCCTTTCCTAAGGGCATTTGTACAGGTGTATGTCAGTAAGAGAAGCTGTCCCATGCTGTTCTCTGGATGGCCCTGGAAATGGCTTCTGTTTAGTCATGTCCTCTCGTGTCACCCCATAGGCGGGAAACCTTTGATTTTGATGATGACTGCGACAGCCTGACGTGGGAAGAGAATGAAGACACACTTCTGCTCTGGGAAGACTTCACCAACTGTAACCCGACCATTGACCTGCAGGGCGAGGTGAGACCAGGCCCTGGGCTTCCCAGGGCCAGGAGTGGGGGGTGTCCAGGGCACCTCCTTCCCATGATCCCTTATCCCTGCTCTTCCCAACCAAACTGTCCCCTTTCTTGTGTCTCCCCAGCAAGAGGAAAACCTGGGCAACCTGATCCACGAGACTGAGTCCTTCTTCAAGACGAGAGACAAGGAGTATCAGGAAACCATAGGGCAGATTGAGGTGAGGGCTCATGCTGGGAGCCTGCCCCAGGCCCACCTGGGTGAGACCCTGGTGATCCGATGCTTTGTGAGCCTGGCTGGCACAGGTCAGGAGTTGGGAGCCTGCAGAGTCTCCGCTTGGCATTGAGGCCAAGTCTTGTCAAGGCCTTAGTTTTCTTTTCTTTTTAGTTTTCTAATTTGTAAAATGAGGTAGTGATCTCTGCCTGCCTCAGAGTTTTTTTTTTTTTTAAAGGAAATTACTCACTTGAGCAGAGCTTGCTAGCATCTGACTGTAATTCAGGTGCTCTGGATGCTGAAGCAGGAAGAGAGTGAGTTCAAGACCAACATGCCTCTATCTCAAAAAGTAAACTAAGAAAGAAAGCTAATTACTTAAGATTATGACTCCAGAATAAGCAGGATGACTTTTTTTTTCTCATTCTGGGGTTTGAACTGTGGGTCTGGGCACTGTCCCTCAGCAGCTTTTCCTCAAGGCTAGCATTTTACCCCTTGAGCTACAGCTCCATTTCTGGCTTTTTCTGTGATTAATTAGAGATAAGAATCTCATGGACTTCACATTGCAGCCTCCTGAGTAGCTACGATTACAGGTGTGAACCACTGGTGCCTGACACAGGACTGACGTTTGAGTGACATCAGTGATGGTAGCACTGTGA
Organism: Dipodomys ordii; assembly: GCF_000151885.1. NCBI lineage: Eukaryota > Metazoa > Chordata > Mammalia > Rodentia > Heteromyidae > Dipodomys > Dipodomys ordii. The sequence goes on from NW_012267222.1 coordinate 17,649,664, forward strand.
GCCTGTTGCAAGCTCCTTCCCAAGTGCTCCCCAACACTGTGGGAACTGTGCTCCCAACCCAGGAGGAGATGAGGTCAAGGCTCACAGCCCCGAGGCAGCATTCAAGCAAGTTGTTTCTGGCTCTTGGCCAGACTAAATCCTGGTCTATAAATGAGTATGCTGGAGAAAGAAAAGCTTGATGCCTTCCTGGAGGAAGAAACATTTGGAAGTGGAGGAAAAAAGAGATGAGGTGTTTTCTACTCAAAACAATATAATGGAGCCTGCAAATGCTAAGCTCAAAACTGAGTGAGCCTTAGTATGGCAGGCTGCATCTGGGGTTGCTAAGCAACTATTCCCTTTTGACGCAGAAACACTTCTAGGGGCTAAGGACCAATGCACATACAGCAAGCAGGGGGTCAGGGATGGTATATCTCTGAGGCAAGTCCAGAGAGCACGGTGTCCAAGTGGTGAGGCAGTGAGGAGGGAGGTTCTGCCTTGACATGACTTGTCTTTCCTCTTCTTCTCCCTTGGTTCCTCCCAGCTGGAGCTGGCCACAGCCAAGAGTGACATGAACCGGCACCTGCACGAGTACATGGAGATGTGCAGCATGAAGAGAGGCCTAGATGTGCAGATGGAGACCTGCCGCCGGCTTATCAAAGGCTCTGCGGACAGGTTGGGCTTGTCCTTCTGAGAATTCAGTAGTCCTTAGAGGAAGTTCTGGGCATGCTTTTGTCTTCCTAGTCTTTCTGTCCATCTGTCCATCCACCCATTCATCCACTCACCCATTTCTCCATCCAGCCATCCAGCCATCATCCATCTGTCCACCCATCATCCATATGTCCTTTTACCTACTCCATTCATCCAACTATTCATTTTCCATCCTTCCACCCACCCACCCACCCACCCATCTATACCCCATTTGTTTATCCACTCAGCCAGCATCCATCGACCTATCTTCCATCTATCGTCTATCCACCTATCCACTATCCATCCACTGTCTATCCACTCACCCATCCACCCACACATCTCTCCATCTATCCATCCACCCATCATCCAGCCATGCATCATTTGTTCACTCATCTCTCCATTCATCTTCCATCCATCATTCACCCATCAATCATCCATGTGTCTATCCATCTATCCATCCATCTACTCCATATTATCACTTATTATCTGCTAGGTAACTTACATATCGAATTCATGAGTCTCCCACCACAGCCCTGTCCTCATCACTTGAACAGATACTACTGTGTGTAGGGCCGTGAAGATAAGATGATGGAAACTCAGAGCTTCTGCCCCATTGTCTGCTGAGTTGGGGGTGGAGGAGCTGGTTAGAACACTAACTGCTGTCAGTTAGGCTCCTATGTGTCTCAAGGAAGTGGCTTTCCTTTCTTCTTTCTTATCACCTAACTCTTGGCCAGATGGATCTGCTCCCAGGAGACTGGTGTCCATCCAGCGTGACACACACAGACAGAGCCCCTTCATTAGGACACAAAGACAGAGTCCCTTCATTAGGACATACAGTCCTATTGGAGGACAGACACTGATGATGGAAAACTCTTGGCACAAAGCTCAGACATGTGTTGACTGTCATTCTTTTTCTTACTTTTTTCTTATTTTTTTTGGGGGGGGTCTGGTTGTGGGGCCTGAACTCTGGGCCTGGGCGCTGTCCCTCAGCTCTTCAGCTGAAGGCTAGCGCTCTACCACTTGAGCCACGACTCCACTTCTGGATTTTTCTGCTTATGTGGTGCTGAGGAATGGAACCCAGGGCCTCATGCATGCAAGGCAGTGCTCTACCACTTAGCCACCTTCCCAGCCTTCTTGTTATGAATGGCTTCTGTGTAAGAGGAGCACAGCATTGTGGGAGAGGGTGTGGAGGCTGCGGTTCAGCCTGGCGTACCTTTAGCTCATGGACTCCCTCAGAACCCTCTGTCGTTATAAGCAGGTAGAATAGCTTGCCCAGGGCACGCAGGCATTTGTGACAGAGCTGGAATTGCAAGCTTCTCTCTAGCCTTCCTGTGGGCTCTGAGTTATTGGGGGGGGGGGTATTGACTGAGCATCTACTGGTGCCTGGACCTGGGGTGGATGGTTGCACCTTTATTATCCATGATTCCTGTTCCCAAGGAATTTCCCATCTAGAGAAGCCAAACAGCCAGAGCAAGCAGAGGCTTAGGCGGGGCTCCCTGGAGGTCTCCAGAGCCACATTCAACTCATGAACTTCAAGTGTCCTGAGGAAAGCAGAGTCTAAGGATAGGACCTTGAGGGGTAAATTTTAGAGGAGTGGTTGTTTCCTGCTCCTGTATCCTCCAGGAGCTCCCCCTCCCACAAGCTGCTTTCTCAGTACTTTCTTTCCTTTCCAGGAATTCACCGTCGCCTAGCTCTGTGGCCAGCAGTGACTCAGGAAGTACAGATGAGATCCAAGATGAGCTGGAGCGGGAGGCAGATGTGGAGCCCATGGTCAGCTGATGATGGAGGTCCCACACACCTGGTGACGGGGCCATGCGGGCTCCAGCCTTCACCACACAGACTGTCCACTGTCCTCCCTCCTCAGGAGGCCTCAAGGGACCGCTGCTTCCTTCCTTCTTCACCTTTCACCACCCACCTCCCATCAGTGCCCCTTCTCCGTCCACTCACCCACCCACGGAATGGTGCTGTCAATTTATATTGTTCTCCACATTACAAATGCAGACTTCTGTGCGACGATGCCTGTCACTGTGCCTTCTCCCTTAAGCTGAGCCACTTTGAGCTCCAAAGAATTATTCCTAGCAGGTGTTTTTATACAAAATTCTAAGTGAGGGTGGGGCCTGGGGGCATGGCATCATATGGTTTTCTACCCTCCCACCTGCTCCTCTGATTGGCCATGAGCTTTGCCCTCCCTTTCTCTGACTGGCTCTGTGCTGGAGATGCTCTGCCTTCCTTAGGAAGGAACTGTTTGCTTGCAGACCTGGGTGGGGGCATCTCCCATGTTTTTTCACTCACTGAAGAGAGGAAGGTGGTAGGAGGGGAGGGAAGACCAATTTTTCTTTTCTTTTTTGGATCTAGTGGCGAAGTAGAGGGACAAGGCACCGTGAGGGGAAGGTGGAGCCTCACTGTGTTTAAACTACTATGCAAAAAAAAAAAAAAACCCACAAAAACAAAAACAACCCCCCCCACACACACAAAACTAAACTAAAAGCAGTTTGCCTTATACCATTGTGGAAGGAAGCCTCTCTCCTGGACCTCTGGTGTCCCCTGGAGCTGGGAGGGAGGCTGATGTTGGGGCGTCTCTCTCACAGCCTTAAGGGTGAGAAGTAGCGGGGGTGGGTGGTCGGCCCAGCTCACCTGACTGCTTGCTTTCTTTGGGACCTCTGTGGGGGTGGGTTTGGGCTGAGGGAGTCTTTTATTGTCCTGATGACTTGATGTTCTCCTTTCCCTCTCCAGCCAACCATGGGGGGTTTATAGAACCGTAATTTCTCTGTGAGAAAGTCTGAAGGGGCCAGGTCTGGGACCCACTTTGTCCATTGGTCAGTTCTGGCCCACCACCATCTTGTTTTTCCGCTATCCCCAAGTTGCCTGCTGCTTGGCCACTGGCAGAGAGGGGGACATCTGAAAGGGAAAGGGGAGGGGGGGGCTGCCGGTGGGCTGGAGGTGGCTTCAGTAGGAGCCCTAATAAGGACCTTCCTCGCTCTGCTTATTCTCAACATCATCCATGTAACCAAACAACAGGGAGTTAACCTGAGCCAGTATCTCCCCAAAGCTTGAGAGGGTCTCATGAGCCCATCTACCGAGTCTCTACTAGGTACTGGTTACTGGCCCAGCAAGCAGGCTTTACTTTAAAAAACTTGTTTTTTGTTGTTCTGATCCTGGGACTTGGACACAGGCCGTGGGCACTATCCCTGAGCTTTTTTTTTTGCTTAAGACTAGTGCTCTGCCACTTGAGTCACAGCTCTACTTCTGGCTGTTTGCTGGTTCGTTGGAGATGAGACTTCCAGGACTTTCCTGCTCAGGCTGGCTTCAAACCATGATCCTTAGATCTTAGCTTCTGAGTAACTTGGATTACAGGTATGCGCCACCAGCGCCCAGCCTTTTTTTTTTTCCTCTCTCTTTCTCTCTCTGTGTGCCCACAACAGTGGGTGTGATTGCCCATCTTGGTGGGGTTTTTGTTGTTGTTGTTGTTGGTTCAGAGGCTCCCCCTAGAGGTCAAATGGACAAATGTGCCAGAGGCCTGGAACTCACACCCTCTCTGTGGGTGGAGGAAGAAGGGGGCTTGCGGCTGGAGTGGATGGTAGTTCCCTGACTTTCCTCTACAGGGTACTGCCGACTTTTAGGGGTCTCCATCTGTTATGTGTCTTAAAAAACCAGTGTACATAGTTCTCATGTATGTGTGGAGCGACTGGGAGTGAGTGTAGTGTAACTTATCAGAATTTGGTGGCCTTTCTCATGCAGTTTTTTCCCTTGGTTTTGTTTCCTATTTGGGGGGAAATAGCTCACTTGTCCCCCTGCAGCCTGGCTGCAGGACTTCTATCATCTCTTTTTAGCCAAACAGTTCCTTTTAACAGGTACTGGAGGGACAGCCCCCTACCCACCTACCAACCCTTGTTCTAAAGGTTACAGGGTTCATACATAACCATTTTATTTGTTATTGTTGTTGTTTTGTTTTGATTTTAACCAAAGGTTATCAGAGCCAGTCGGGCTTAGACCTCAGCTGCTGAAAAGATTTTCCGTTTTTTGCAAGGGCAGGAAGATGGCTGCCTCTGTGGGGTCTCCTCTGCCTAGTGCTGGTCGGGGTGGCATCTGCTGGTGGAGTTTAGGGGTCACACAGTCAAGTAGGAGCCAGCCCCGGATGGTCGCTCAAGGTGGTGGGAGGGTGACAGACATATCTTTATCCTACCAGTATGACGGTTACTATGGCCATTGGTGGCCTGGGATATCATTTTTTTCTTTCCCAATTCTGTACCTAGATTGTTGGTCTGTAAGGTGCTCTGGATCTGCCCAGGTGCCAGAGAGGCACTGGCCTGAGAGCACCTTTCTGCTGGCTGTCAATGTCTGCTTCTTTCTATGGAGCAAGGCTTTGGGGCAGGAAGACCAGGGAGGAAGAGCCAGCGTGTGGTGGGCCTGCCTCCGGGGCTGGTTCCTGGGTTTCGGCCTGGCTGCCTTCCACTCCTCCAAGTGTGTTTAAGTCTGTTGCCAGTGGGCCCTGTTTGTGCCCTTACCATGAGCCCACAGCTTGCCAGGACCCCACCGCTTGCTGGGGCAGCACCCGGCCCAGTTGGGATAAACTGGTCCGTCCTTTGTAAAGCTGTAAATACTTAGGTTGTTTTTTTTGTTGTTCGTTTTCTATTTCTAATAGAGTCCAGTGTCATATTGACACTGGTATTTTGAGATTGTTCTCAATGGGCTCTTCCATGCTGCTCCCTTTTACTCTCCTAGTTTGGGGAGGGGGAGTTAGACACACAGGGGACTGGGGAGTGGCAGGGGATATAGTATCCTTTTGGCTTCCTGGTTGGTTGTGAAATACACACACACATACACACACCCACTGAGACTCTTTTTGAGACTCATTTTGCTTTCTCATGGCAGTGTGTCGAGGGCCCTGGAGCATCTGTCCAGCCTGGACTCAGCTCTGGGGTTTGAGCTCAGTTGACCTGTGGAGAGTCCAACCACTTTGCTTTGGGGTGGGAGGAGAGGGGATAGGGTTGGGGATAATATAAGGTGTAACTTAAGCTAAACATAATCTATTTATAAAGCAAGAGACTCTCTTCTATTTTTATGAAAGGAAAGGGTTTTTAATCTAGGGTAGGCAGTCGTGGTAGTCCAGCACTCTTTTCTGTGGACGAAATATCATGCATGTTGCCGCTGGATCAAATATAATCAGTACCCCTCACCCTGTCTTGCTGTCCACCCTCCCTCTGCTCATCTATACCCACGAGGGGCTTCAGCAGGGTTTACTTCTTTCCTGACCCCTTTGTTCCTTGGATGTCTTGGAAGGGGGCATTGCCGGGGGGTAGGTGGGCTGCAGGTTTTTCAGAATTGAGGTGGGAGCAGAAAAAAGGGGTAAGAATCACTACAATTCAGCTGTGCTGGGAGGGCGTTAAGCAGCAGGGTGTAGTTGACAAGGGTTGGTTCAGGGAGCACACACAGGGCTGCCTTTGGGCCTGGGTTTTAATGTGTCTCAGGCTGTCAGAAAGATGCCCAGAGACCAGCCCTGAAAGTACCAACTCCAACAACTGGGCTGCAGTCCTTCTGTTCCAGAGGACCTTCAAAGGACCATGGTACTAGAGGTTCCCCAGACTTGGGTCTTTCCTCTTGGACCCTGAGCTTGGCTCTGAGGTGGGGAAAGTCAAGTTTTCTCTGGGAGGGACTTTTCCATAGTGAGAGAGCTGCAGGCTCAGGTGGGCTGTGTTAAACTTGGGTAGGTCCCTCACCATTCCCCCATCTTTCCAAAGCTCTCAAGGAAATGAGGCAAAGCCCCCTACCAAGACCTCTCTGTGGGCATTTTAGCATCTCTCTGGTTTTTGTGCCTGCTCTATCCCACTGTTGTCTGTCTGCCACTTGGGTCTAACATCATGGGGAGGGGTTTCTATTCACTGAAAGACTACTGATCCTACCTGTTTACTGTACTGTTGTAAATATTGCGGCCTTTATATCCTGTATATTGGCTTCTTTTAAATAAAGTAAAATGTCTTAGAATTCATGGTGTATTTTTTTTAATTACAGTGATGGAGAGTAAGGCAAGAGACTTAAGAGAACCACACCAAAGCTAGAACTTATTTTTATATTTTATTGTTAGTATTGGGCCTTGAACTCAGGGCCTGAGCTTTTTCACTCAAGGCTAGCACCTCTACCGCTTGAGCCACCTCCACTTTTTGCTTTTCAGTGTTTAATTGTAGATAAGAGCATCATGGACTTTTCTTCCTGGACTGGCTTTGAATCTTGATCCTCAGATCTCATACACCTGAGTAGCTAGGATTATAGGCAGTGCCTCCAGCATCTGGCCAAACTTTCTAACCAATGAATGATAAACGGGAAAATTTCCCATTACCTGTCCATTTGCATCTCCTCACAAGAAAACCTTTGGATAACAGAGATCACAGGCTAACTGGCACAAGTGGATTTGGAACTGAGGTCTTGTTAACCACAAAACCCCCATTTCTCAAGCTTCCCTACTGTGCCCACAGGGGCTGCACTTCCTGGGGCTCTGGATTTGAATATCTAGTGTTCTAGATACTTCATGTTAATGTCCACATTCAGGGTGATGTCACTCCAACGTGAACTGAGATCACCTGGTTTGACTCATACCAATGCCAGTTGATTTAGTACTTATGTAGTTTCTTTCCTAAGTCTCATTCTCTGCTTAAACATTCTTAAGTGTGTTAAGTGATATAATCTGGAGGAAAAAGAGTAGCCTTTGCTGAGCAATGGTGGCCCTCTCCTGTAATCCCAGCTATGCTGGAGATTGGGATCCAAGGATTCAAAACAAGCCCAGGCAGATGAGGCTGTGAAGCTCTTATCTCCAATTAACAACTACAACAACAAAATCCAGAAGTGGAACTGTGGCTCGAGTAGTAGTGTGCCAGCTTTTAGCACAAAAGCTCGGGTCCCAAGTTCAAGGCCTAGGACCTGCGCGCGCGCGCGCACACACACACACACACACACACACACACACACACAGGTCTTAGATGATGACATTTTGAGCTTCTTCGGCAGCAGATTGGTGGGTTCTGGGCGGGGCCTCTACTCCCATTTTACAGAAGAGGAAACAGATCCAAAGAGCCTATGTAATTGGCTCAGTGTTCTAGCCAGAATTAGCATATGGAGGGACTCCAAGACAGGTTCATTTTCACCCTTGCTGGAGGAAACAGAAGCACATGATTAGAACCGAGGGAGAGAAATCCTAATGGTATTTTAGGATTAGAGGGGGTGCCTAAGACGTCCTTATCAGATAAGACCAGAATCCAGGTTACAAGTGTGTTCGATTGTACATCAAACAACTCGTGCAGAACACAAACTTTAACCTGGGTGAGCGGAGCAATCGGCTTTGCAGCCAGAGACAAACAAGCTCGGACGAGCTATGGTTTGGTCTTGTATTAACCAGATCATGGAAGGTCGCAGCCCCTGGACCGGGGGCTGGGCCCGCGCCAGGCTGGGCGGTGGAGGCCTGCAGCGCTCCGGCCCGAAAGCTGCAGGCCAGGCAGGCTCAAGCCAGGCCTGTGGCCTCGGACTGGGGCCAGAAGTTGGCCGGGGCGTGGCCTGCTGAGTCGAGCCGACTAGGAGGATGGCGGGTTTCCAGCCTTCCGCCCGCCGAGAAGCAGCGGGAGAGGAGGGCCGCGAACCCGCCGGGCACCGCTGGTGCGGATCAGCCGGTTCGAATGGGCGGACCCCACACCCGGCCTGGGCTCGCGTCTGCTTTCTCACCGGCTCCAACAGACCTCTTTTCCCGGCCCCAGAAGGCTGCAACCAGACTGCTCCTCTGATTGGCCCGGGGGCCTCAATCCCTGACTCTGATTGGTCAATCATGCTCACGCCCTCTCCCCCCCGGGTTATACCATAAGGAGAGGGGGAGAGAATGTGTGTCGTTTAAACTTCTCTCCCAGAGCCCGTTGTGTCGCACGACACGAAAGGCCCTTGTCATATACCGTGTCACTGCACTATGACTGAGAGGCGGCAGAGCATGACCGAGGAGCAACCGAGGTCGAGGGCGGGCGGGGCGGGGCGGGAGCCCCCCTCCCGCGGAGTGGTACGCTCCGGGCGGGGTCACGCCGTCAAACCGCGCCGGGCCGACGCTGCGGGCCCCGCCGCGCACCCGCCGCGATGCTGCCTCCGCCGCGCCCGTTCCTCCTGCGTTGCTCCCGCCTGGCCGGTGCCTGGACCGGGGTTGGGTGAGTGCGTTCCGGGCCGGGTCGGCGCGGCGCCGGCCGCCGGCTCCCGAGAATGGCCGGGCCGCCCCGGCGCCGCAAGCTCAACCCTGCGGGACCTCGGGGCGCTGGCGTCCCCGGCGCGGCCTCGGGGCTGCGCTCCGCGCCGGGTCGCGGCCTCCCGTGCCCCACGCGGAGGGGACGCGCCCCGGACCCGCTTCCCGGACCCGCGTCCCGCGCTGGGACAGCGGCCGCCTCGGTGGGCTCAGCCCACTCTCACGGTGACAAGTGCCCGAAGGGCCCGGGCCGGGCGTCCCGACCCCGGCCGCACGGAGGCCCTGCGTCGGGGGGCTCCCGGGGGGTGGGCCTGCGGGAGGCGCGCGCGCACGGGGGTTTCTGCGGGCCTCAATTCGAGGTCCGGCGGCCCCTGTCCCCCCACCCCGAACCCCGCCCCGTCCAGCTTTGTTGGCCGCCCCTTGGCCCGCCCGTGGCGGCTTCTGAGTTAATCAGTGGCCCTCTCCCTGCCCCCATGGGATGGCGTGGGTGAGTTGCACCTCTGTACGTCCCCAGTGGGGAGGGATGGGGAGGAACCCGGGAAGAGAACGTGGAGGGGCTGGGGGGGTGAGCACCCCTCACCTAACCGAAATGGACCCACACAGACGGGGGCTCAGCATGCTTGCCGGCTGAGCCCCGTGTGAGGCTTCTTCCTGTACTCTGAGGTTCGTTCTTGCAAACCCCACGGAGAAGCCCCATCAGGTGGGATTCATCTTAGGAGTTCAGGGGTTTTCTGAGCTTATCTGTGCAGGGGTAGCCTAGGGGGAAAGGCACAGACATAGACCCTCGAAAAGGTGCTAGAAAGCCATCTTACGTTCTCAAAGCAAAGTCGGAAATAACATTTACCAAGCACAGCTGATAAGCGCCGGATTGACCCCATCTTGCAGCTGATAGACATCTAGTTGCAGCAGATACAGGGGTCTGCCCTATCCCCAGCGCTGCAGAGACTTAGTTACAGTGGGTCCCCTCCCGATTCCTGCTCTTGATTATGAGGCCTCCTGAGTGGAGGGGAGGGAGAGGTTCCCCAGGTGAAGTTACCTCTTCCAAATACAGTGTGCAGCTGGCCTCGGAGAAGCCCACCAGGCCTCCTCAGCCTGGCATCTTGAACTTGAGGGACAGGCTGCCTGTCCTTTGTTGGGCGGCTCCTCTATAGGATGCCCAGCAGCGTCCCTAACCCCTGCATCCTGGCAATAACAAAGGTGTTCAGATATTGGCTAGTTGTCATCTGTCACCCTCATTTGAGAGCTGGATTCTAAGAGTTTTGCTCACTTGTCCATTTATTTGACACGTCTGTCATGTACCATGTCTGAATGCATGGAGAAAATTTCACTTTAGGTGATAGTTCATTGTCCTAGGTGTAAAAACCATTTCTTTGAGGAACCTGTAGTAGTGTTTCCTTTTTTGCCTTCAATGCCAGGAATCTCAACCATTTTTTTTTATTTTTTAAAGAATGCTTGGTAATATGTCTTTTTTTTAAAAAATTGTTTAATATGTGTCCATTGTGAAGATATAGCCAGAGCAACAAAACTTATTTTAAAAAATCACCTATAATCTCAAGGAAATCCCAAGAAATAGCCTCTGTTGTCTATTTGATGACTATCTCCTTTTAACTTTTTCTTTTAAGCAACATAAAAATGGGTTGATCTGCCAGCATAGATTGAGCATCCCAAATCTGAAATACTTCAAAATTCAAAGCTTCTTGGGGGCTGACATGACATCACAAGAAGAAAATTCAACATCTGACCTCATGATAGGTGGTAGTGTGAATGCACTAAAAACACCTCTAGCAGCTCTGTGGCTCTGGGCAGGTTACTTAACCTCTCTGTGCTGTCTTATGTTGTCATGTGGAAAATAACAATGGCCACTTCACAGGGTAGTCATGGGTATTAAACGAGCTCAGTAAGTGCTGCTGCACTGTGAGAACTGCTTCCCTCCCCCCTCCCGCGCTCCCCCCAACCCCTGGCCCCCAAGTGGGCTGCCTGGTGTCAGCCCTGAGTGCAAACACTGAGGAACAACCAAAAGAGCTATGAAGGGCAGGGGCTGTGGCCCTCAGATCCCCGGCCCCTCCCCTCTCTAATTCATTGGCAGACTGAGCTTCTGCTGGGGACAGGGGACAGACACTTGGCCTTTCTGGGGACTCCAAAGTCCCCAGGCCTTTCCTAGCTGACCTGACAGTATAGACTGGGAAAGACCCCTGGGCAGAGTGGCAGTGCTAATGGACAGCCAAGCCAGTGTCCATCTCGGCCTCCCCCCAGCTGAGAAATGAGCTCCTAGCCACCACTTGTGGGGGGGGGGACATATTCCAGGTACTTTGGTTACAGACAGAGTCTCCTGAGAGAGGACGGCCTGGGTTCCTATCCTGACGGGTCACTTAACATGCTGTGACCGTGAGCCACGAATGAACAGAATGAATAGGGAGCATCGTTTCCGAAGCCCTGTTTACTCATCTGTAAAATGCAGGCCCTAGGAGCAGCTCCCTTGTACATCTGCGGGGTGCGTTCGTGAGGTGGTCCCCGGACCTGGTGGCTTGTCCAAGTACTACTCACTCAGTCCCCTCCTCACGGTGCTCCTTTGGGCAGTGGGGTTTGCTGCTTCCCCCAGCTCTGTGCCCCGCCCACCCGGGCCAGCACTTCGCACTTTCCCTGGCTGCCTGCTGGGCCTCTAATCACAGTGATAAGGAGGATTTGTCTTATCAGGTCCCAGATAGCAGGGAAGCAGGTGGCTCACCTGCCGAGCATTTCCTTTCTAGAGCTCTTCTCCTTGACCACCCCTGTCCCCAGCCACTGGGGACCTCAGGGACCTGCATTCAGCCTGGTGGTGTTGGAAGAACCCTGGTCTGCAAGTCCGGTCCTGGGGGCCTGGCACTGGCTCTGACACCATGTCTGCCTCCTAAGCTTGCTGAGCTTTTTCTCAGGTACTCCGTCCCGTGGGCCAGGCAGGCAGACCATGAGGCTGGGTGGGTGGTGGTGGACAGAGTGGACACAGGCCGCTGCATGGAGCTTTGGCCTGGTGGGAGCTCACCAGGTCAGTCAGCTCTGTAATGACAGTTGTCCCCAGCTGAGGCTGTGACCCTACAGGTACCCCATTCAGGCTGTGTGTGGCAGCCTGGTGAGGGCCTCAGAAAAGATGGGGTGGCCGGATTGTGGCAAATGGGCTATGGGGGAGGGAGTTTATGGTCTTGTAAGGACTCTGAAATTTTATTTTAGAGAGGTGAGAAGCGAGTAAATAGTTTTGAGCTGTCTCTTTTTGAGCAACGTCTTCATGTCATGTGTGGTGATGCATTGGTCAGCAGTGGGACGCACACACACGGTCCTGTGAGATTATGACGGAGCTGGGAACTGGAGTTGCCTGGCAGTGTTGTAAGCTGGGCTGATCACAGTGTGTGTAACACAGTCCTCAGGTCTGTGATGTAAGCTGCTGTTAACCCCCCCCCCCCAATCGCCACTGCCAGGGGACTGAGCAGAGCACATAGCCATGCTCAGCGCCTCACACCCCGTAGTGGTAACAAGCCACTGTGTGGTTACTGTGTTATACATTTTCTATCTTCTGCTATTCTCCTTCTAGTGTTTTCTTAATCTTTGTGTGTGTGTGTGTGTGTGTGTGTGTGTATGTGTATGCCAGTACTGGAGCTTAAACTCAAGGCCTGGGTGTTGTTCCTTAGCCTTTTTTGCTTGAGGTTGGTGCTCTACCACTTGAGCCACAGCTCCACTTGCAGCTTTTTAAATTGGAGATTAAAAAAATCTCATAGATTTGCTGGCTTTGAACTTCAATCCTCAGATCTCAGCCTCCTGAGTAGCTAGGATGACAGGTATGAGCCACTAGTGCTTGGCAAGGAAAGAGGGGGGGGGTGAGAAAGAAAGAAAGAAAGAAGGAAAAGAAAGAGAAAAGGAAGCAAGCAAGGAAGGAAGGAGACAGAGAAGAAGTTAGTTTAGCCAGGAGTGGTGGTATCTACCTGTTACCGCCCTGGCCACAGGGTGATGTGTCCCAGGCCATAGCTGTGGGGTCCCCACATAAGCAGAAAGGGTGTTCCAGAACTTGGAAGGTGGAGGCAGGGGGGGTCTTGAATTCAAGGCCCACCTGGGTAACATGATGTGACCTTGTCTCAAAAAGAAAAAGTTTATCATAAAGCAGCACGGCATAGGGCGCCAGCACCCCCCTCCCCTCCGTGGTGGTTACAGCCCCCTGCACGCAGAGGCCGCCCCAGTGATGTGGCACACCTAACCTGTTTCCCAGAATGCACCCTGCTTGTTACGTGTGGCGGGGCTGTGCAGTGGCTTAGGGATGGTGGCCTAGGGGCGGGCTGTTGCTTTAGCACCGCTGTCTGGGACCGGGCAGAGGGGGCTGCAGGATGCCTCTTTGCTTTCTCTTCTGCTTTTCCCCTCTAGGTTCCCAGCTCCCAGCACGCCTGCCATCTCCTAGTGCTCCACCCTTTGCAAGCACCCCTCCCCTCCAGTATCTGCAGGTGGGAGGGGCAGTGTCAGTCCCAGGCCCCAGCAGTGGGGTCCCCAGGAGAGCAGAATGTGTGAGGGGAATCTAGGTTGGGTTCAGATCCTGTCCTGCGTTTCCACTCCACAGCAGAGGACTGAAGCCTGCGCCAAGTCTGCACCCCAGAGCCAGGCGGGACATCAATGGGTGGGTGGTACTGACACTGTGGGTGGACTCTGTCCACTGATCTCCATCCGCCACGTGGATAAATGGGAGCTGGCTGCAGGAAGGAACAAATGAGGGGTGCAGGCCTGCCCAGAGGCCCGGTCTGGTGAATGATCACCTCCGCCTTCCTAAGCCCATGGGAGCCGTGCTCATGTTAAGACTAAATGGCCCGTGAGCCAGCGTTTTCCTGGGGTGCCTGGCTTATTTCTAGCTATAGTCAGCTGAGGCTGAACTTTGAACTAGTGTATTCTAGCTACACTCTGATGGTTGGACACACCTGGCCAAGGCTGGGAGACTTTGTAGGCTCAGAGAAAACCATGAGCTCATGTGATCCTGGGGTCACAGGGGCCCGCTCGTTAGAAGGCCACAGATTTGGGAACAGGGAAAGCAGAGCTGGGAAGTCAGTTGGAATCTAGTGTTCTCTCTATCCTCCCAGCATCCCCCTTCTCCCTCCCCCCGCCCACTGCCAGTGTGATGGCTCTGTGGGGGTCCCTGGGTATCTGCTTTCCTGGCCTGAGAGGGGAGAAAGGCCAGCGATCTGAAAGAGCGTCCCTGTCTGGCACACAGTGCTGTCCCAACAGGTTGAGGGGTCGCAGGCTGCGGTCCTGAGCACGCGTGCATGTGTGTCTGCTTTGGAGCCTGGCTTTTCCTGCCCACCACACACTAGCAGCCCCGCCCCACAGAGGGCCACAGTGGACTCAACTGCATGGTGTCCCACCTAGCCTAGAGCCCAACTGGAACCTTCCAGATTGTCCCAGGAGGCAGACACTTGCTTCCGCAGGCTCTCAGACTCAGGACCGCTTCTCTTCATTCTTCCTCAGGTGGAAGAAGGGAATGCTTTTCGGTCTTAGCTGTGTCAGACCTCTGGTGCCAGCATGCCAGGCCTCACCCTTTTACGAGGGACAGTGATTTGCCCAGGGTCACACAGCTGGCGGGAGGCAGGGCTGGATCACAGCACAGATCTGTCCCTGTCCACTCTTCCCACCGCAGCCAGGGGAAGGTGGGGCTGAGGAATTGGGCTCCTGGGGTGTCGGTGGAGGGGAAGCGGTCCCGCGCTCCCTTCCCACTCTGAGTCCTGCTCTGAGGTCTCACCGGCCTCAGGCTCCTGTGACTGCTCCTGTGCCTCCCGGCCATGGCGCCCACCCTGTCCTTTTCCTGGAATGCATTCTCCCTGAGGTCTGGCCTCGGCTTCCTTCCAGTGTCCATTGCTGGTCACCTCCTGCACAGCCCTCCTGCCACTGCCCTCCTTCAGTCCCCTCCTTGGACCCCTTGTGTAACTGTCCCATGTGTTTGTGGAGTCTGGAAAGTGGGGAGCGGGGGTGAGGGGCTCATGCAGTGATCTCGGGGCCTGTCTGCCCACTTGGTCCCCGCTTTGCACTTCTCTCCAGGCCTCGTGAGGGGCTCTGTGAGCCCCGACTCCTTTCTAGGAAGGTGAAACCCTTTTGGCCTAAGTTCTCCTGGTCCCCTTCTCCCATGGCCAGGCCCTGGTCCTATTGAGCACACGCAGGCTCAGGGAACGCCAGCGACGGCCTGCCCCAAGACCGCACTAAAATGAAGCACAGAGTCCTTATGTGGTCAGCAAATAAAACTGGGGTCACTGTGCCACCCACACTGTGCCCGGGACTGTCGCTGAGTTGGAGTGGGGGGTGTGGGGGGGCTGGCTGCTCCCACTGGAGAACAGCACCCCGCTTGGAACAAAGCCTGGCCTCCATCACCCGGCTCCAGTGCCCGGTCAGTGCCTGGTCAGGGCACTCAAATCCTGCAGAAGTTAAGTAAGCGGTTCCGGACCGACCCCCACCCCAGCCACCCTCCCTGTCCCTGGGAAGGGGCCTCAGTGGCCTTGCTCATTTGCACGCCCAGACCACCTGAAGTGCATTGGTGTCGCCATGAGAGTCTCAGAGGCTCACGCTGAGTGACGGGGGCCGGAGGAGCCCTCTGTGTGTGGAGTACACGTCAGCATCATTTTGCAGTTGTGCATGTAAACGACAGACCACTGTATGAGTTTGGTAGGATCGTTCTTGTGTGATAGCTGTAGAAGTCAGCTCCGAGCCGCAGGTCACATGCCCCAGGGGCCACAGTGGCAGAGGGAGCACTTGCGTCTTGGACCCTGGGCCCGTTTCTCTCTTGCAGGCCCTGTGGTTTCCTTCGGTTTCAGGCCTCTGAGCTAGCCTGGGACTCTGTAAGAGGCATGTGGTAGTGGTGGTTGCTGACCTGTCCTCTGCTCTGCCTTTGTGTCCAGGCTGCGGTGGAAGCATGCCTCCCCGCTGAAGGTGGCCAATGAGCCCATCTTGGCCTTCATGCCCGGCAGCCCTGAGCGAGACGCACTGCAGAAGGTAACTGGGGAATGGGTGGGCGCGGAGGGTGCAGGGGCAGCCCCTGCCCCCAGATACTGACCCTGCCCCAGCCCTGTGTGGAGACGCTGAGCAGGTACTGAGTACTAAGCCTGTAGAGGTCACTGCCCAGCTTTGAGCAGTCGTGAGAGTTTGCGCACATTTCACACGCAGGGCTTTGTCTTTGGCATAGGAAGAGCTGGCGACCCTGGCTCACCTTCCTGCATTGTGACCGGGGCTGAGGGGGGCATGCTCCCTCCCCTGGCCCTCCCCTGGGCAGTGCTGCTTACACTCCCCACCTCGGGGAGGGGGGCCAGAGTGCCCTCCCACCCACCCACACTCCTGTCCCTCCCTCCACAGGCCTTGAAGGACCTGAAGGGCCATACAGAAGCCATCCCGTGTGTGGTAGGGGACGAGGAGGTGTGGACATCGGACATCCGGTACCAGGTGTCGGTACGTCTGAGGTCTGAGAGCGGGCCAGCATCCCCACTTCCTCTCCCCCCCCCTCCCCTCCCTCCCATGGAGCCCTTGGACTGTGCCTCTGCTGCTCTGCTGGCCATGGCTCTCACAGGATTCTAAAGCCATGAACCTATGAAACTGCCCAACTGCAAGGACACCGTGTCCAGCCCCCAAGCCCTGTCTGTGCTGAGAAGGGCCAGGAGGGGCCCCACATCCGCCCTGGGGCTCATGGGGGGGTGGAGGCTGACGCAGAGGGCTGGGCCCCGCTTCCCTGCTTGGAGTTTGTCCATTCAGAGGCGGGCAGATACTTCAGGCAGACCAGGAATCTCCCAGGTCTAAATGGGGAGAGTAAAGCCTGGGTCCTTGGTGAGTGAAACCTCCGGTGGACCTATGCTGGACCTGGCTTGGAAGAACTTGTCCGTAATCCCCTGGTCTGACTCCCCATGCCAACTGAGGCAAGCACGCAGTGCTCACATCCTGTATCAGGGGACAGGCAGGGCAGGGGTGCAGTGCTGTACGAGGGCACAGGCGGGGCAGGGGCGCAGTGCTGTTCAGGGGACAGGCGGGGCAGGGGCGCAGTGCTGTTCTGGGCACAGGCAGGGCAGGGCGCGCTGTACGAGGGCACAGGCGGGGCAGGGGCGCAGTGCTGTTCAGGGCACAGGCGGGGCAGGGGCGCAGTGCTGTACGAGGGCACAGGCGGGGCAGGGGCGCAGTGCTGTTCAGGGCACAGGCAGGGCAGGGGCGCAGTGCTGTTCAGGGGACAGGCAGGGCAGGGGTGCAGTGCTGTTCAGGGCACAGGCGGGGCAGGGGCGCAGTGCTGTTCAGGGGACAGGCGGGGCAGGGGCGCAGTGCTGTTCAGGGCACAGGCAGGGCAGGGGCGCAGTGCTGTTCAGGGCACAGGCAGGGCAGGGGCGCAGTGCTGTTCAGGGCACAGGCGGGGCAGGGCGCAGTGCTGTTCAGGGGACAGGCAGGGCAGGGGCGTAGTGCCCACGTGAACCCACCTCTCTCTTCTTTTCAGCCCTTTAACCACAGACACAAGGTAGCCAAGTTCTGCTATGCAGACAAGGTGAGTCCGGTGACTTGGGTGGGGTTGTTTGCAGCTGGGCTGCCAGTTGTTCAAGTGATGGTACAGCTCAGTGGCTCCCGGCCCTGGGGGTGGACTGGGGCCGCTGGCACTGAGGGGGGTGGGGATGAGCTGGGGGCCGCTGGCACTGAGGGTGTCCCTGGACAGGTCTGTGACAAGTCGGGACATGCTCAGGTTAACTGATGCCAAGTGTGAGCTGCCTTGGTCAGGGTTGGGACATCTCCAGACATGCCCACTGTGATGGAGGAGAACTTGGCTTGGGGAAGAGAAAGATTCCGGAAGGCTGAGTCAGGGCAATTGGGGACAGAGATGGAAAGGCAAGCAGGGACTGGCACCCAGAAGCGCCTGTGGGCAGCTGAGTGGCCTGAGCAGGATCTGGGAGCTGATGTCATGTGGAGGGAGGGAGGGAGAGGGAGAATAGGAAAGAGGGAGGAAGGGAAGGAGGGAAACCTGGGGTATCTGCAGCAGGAGTGTCAGGGTGCAGAGATGCCCCCAAAGCCGGGGCCTGTTGAACCTGTGGATGGTAGATTCACAGGCCGATGGGCCCAAGAATAAGATAAGCCCTCGCCTGGACCATGAGCGAGGGGGCAAGTCCTCCTTACGCTGGTCAGCTGGCTAGGTCCTTGAGAACCCAGGCTGACAGCAGGACAGGCTCTGCGTGGGGAGCAGCCAGTGGTGGACGGGCATGCTGTCTGCAGCCGTGGGACCAGGCTGGGTGATGGTGGAGTGGCCTTCCCTCTCTCCTCCCTCTCCTTCCTCTGGGGCCCTTCCTGTGCTGGGGGCAGCCCTGACCTCTGCCTCTCCCTTCAGGCCTTGCTCAACAAAGCCATCCAGGCTGCCTTGGCTGCCAGGAAAGAGTGGGACCTGAAGCCCCTCGCAGACCGGGCCCAGATCTTCCTGAAGGCAGCCGATCTCCTGAGCGGGCCCCGCAGGGCTGAGGTCCTGGCCAAGACCATGTTGGGGCAGGTGAGGGGCTGAGGGCTGAGGGCCCAGGCTCAGTACTGGAAGATGTCCGGGTCCCATCACGCTCTGGGTGCTAGCGTTATTGGAGCCCTGGAGGTGTCCTCAGAGACAAGGCCTAGGAGCTAGGATTCAGGAATGGAAACTTCCAGAGGAGGCAGATTATAAACGGCCGGTCCCTCCCCTGCTCTGCCTCGCTCCACTCCATCAGGGCCTCTGTCACCTTTGACAGGCAGTTGCCCTGTGCCTGCACCCTGCCTCCTGGATCCCGCAGCTCCCACCGGCCTCGGGATGCTTTCTCTGGGGTTTCCATGAGGTCTTTTAGAATCCTAGGACATTTTTATTCCCCTCTCCTCCACCATTTTTAAAAAAATGTATGAGACCAGAACTTGAACTTGGCACCTGTTGCTTTCCCTCACTGGTTAGTGCTTTATCAATGGAACCACACTTCCAACCCTGGAAGTTCTTCGTTAATGGCGAGGAAAGGGTCAGTTTTGCCTTTTTTTTTGGTTGGTCGTGGGGCTTGAACTCTGGGCCTGGGCGCTGTCCCTCATCTCTTCAGCTCAAGGCTAGCACTCTACCACTTGAGCCACAGCGCCACTTTCAGTTTTCTGGTGGTTAATTGGAGAAAAGAGTCTCATAGACTTTCCTGCCCAGGCTGGCTTTGGAACCATGATCGTCAGATCTCAGTCTTCTTGTACTGAGTAGCTAAGATGACAGTCGTGAGCTACCGACGCTCAGCTAGTTTTGCTATTTTTAGAAGCTTAGTTTAGGGTGCCATCTCTGCCAATTGGGTCTGATGGTTGGCTCCTACCTGCTCCCCTGTGCCCAGGCCGGGAGTGCCCTCTGCTGTGTGGAGGTGGCCTCACAGCTGCACACCGCACACTGGCTGTTGTCTCTGGGTTTGGGTGCCGAGGTTTGCAGGCCAACTGTGGTCAGATTGAGTTCTCTCCTTATTTGGCTTGAAATTCTGGGGCTTCAGAAAGCAAGGTGCACATCTTAGCTTGGCTTCCTTGGCCCAATACTCCTAACTGTGCACCCGCCGGGGACCCCAGGTGGCCAGGAGGGCCCCTAGCAGTTAGAAGAGATCTCATCGTAGGGATTGAGGTTCAGGTGCCTGAGAACTGGGGTCCTTTCCAGCCCAGGCTCGAGGTCAGCCCACTGCAGGTTTCCCACCCCTTCTGGAGCCCAGCTCCGTGCTGCGATGGGGGAAGGGCTGACGGTGGCCGTCTTGCGGCTGAGCCACCTCCCCTGTGCTGCAGGCTAAGACAGTGATCCAGGCTGAGATAGACGCCGCCGCTGAGCTCATCGACTTCTTCCGATTCAATGCCAAGTTCGCCATGGAGCTGGAGGGGGAGCAGCCCATCAGCACACCGCCCAGCACCAACAGCATGGTGTACCGGGGGCTGGAGGTACCGGCTGGCAGGCGGTGAGGCCGTGGGGGTGCTGGAAATTGCCGGCCAGGCCTCATTGGCTCTTTCCTCCCCAGGGTTTTGTGGCCGCCATCTCACCCTTCAACTTCACCGCCATCGGTGGCAACCTGGCGGGGGCGCCGGCCTTGATGGTGAGGACCGTGGGACACTGGGAAGTGCAGTGGCGGGCAGCAGGGCTGGGATGAGCATTAGGCTCAGGTACCTGGTTCAAATCCTAGCGTTGTCTCTGTGGGAGGTCCAGACAGGCTCTGAGCTCTGAGGTGGGGTAGTGAGGACTCCATCCACCAGGCAGGTCTGGTGGCCGAGGACAGCAGGGCGGTGGCTCACCTGCAGCACCCACCGTGTGCCGCTGGAGGGTGAACCGTGGACTGGATGTGAACATGCAGGTCACGTGGCTCAGGGCTTGGGCCTCCCCCAGCACAGTTGGAGTGCAGTGGCCGCCCTCACCAGGCGCCCAGTCCAATGGATCACACGCACGCAGGCCGGCCCTCATACAGCCTGGGCAGGAGGAGGGCCAGGCCTCAGCCCTGACCAGCCAAGGTGGCCATTGCCCACGTGTGCAGCGTGGGTGCCGTGTGTCTGCATGCACGGATGGGCACCACCCTCCCTGGGTTCATGAACCGGGACGTGTGCCCGAGGGCCTGCGAGCCCTCGACTGGCCTTGCCCAGAGGGTGCACAGAGCATGGAGAATGGGGCACAGGCTCTCCAAGAAAGAGAGTCGGGGCTGAGGAGCGGAACCAGGGCCTCAGGGCGAGGGCTCTGGGTTCCTGTGGCGGGGGGCGGGGGGGGGGAGAGACAGTGATGGTGGTCCCTGGTGAGGAAAGTCCGCGCCATGGGCTGGGCCTGTGCGTGACGCTCACCCCCTCCTGCAGGGCAACGTGGTCCTGTGGAAGCCCAGTGACACCGCCATGCTGGCCAGCTACGCCGTCTACCGCGTGCTCCGCCAGGCTGGCCTGCCCCCAAACATCATCCAGTTTGTGCCGGCGGACGGCCCCGTGTTCGGGGACACCGTGACCAGCTCGGAGCACCTCGGTGGCATCAACTTCACAGGCAGTGTGCCGTGAGTCGCATGGGGATGGGCTGCCTGGGGGAGGAGGCGGGAAGAAGCTGGGGAGCGGGAATGCGCTCTGGGGTGCACTTGAGCCCTGTGGCTGGAGTTCTGGGGTTCCCCATGCACCCCCACAGACTCAGCGGGAGTTTCCTGATCCCGCTAAGACTGGCGTGAGCGAGAGGCAAGGCCAATGCCCCGCTCCCTGGCTGCCTTCCGGGGGATTTGGCCACAGACTCCCAGACCCCACAGAGGCGTCTGGACTTTATTCAGGATGCACTGGGGGCTGCAGAAGGCTTTAGCAGCAGGCAGCGGCCGATGCTGTGCACAGTGGCCCTGGCGTGGCCCCTGCCATGCCTGCCCTGGGCGCTCTGCCTGTGATGCCGCAGCCCGGTGTGGCGACGGTTCACGTAGAATGCAAACGCTACCCTCCCCGAACGCCTGGCCGCTCTGCCACTGGCCTGCGTTCCCTGTGGCCAGCGTTCCCTGTGGCCAGCCCGCTGGTCACCGGCAGTACTCTTGTCTGTCTCTGTGTCTCTGGCTCCACTCCGCCCCACCGCAGGCCCTGCCCACCCCACCATGCTCTGTCCCGGGTACTGACTGGTTAGTGCGTAGTAGCCAGGGGAGGGCGTGGCCTGGACCTGGTGGGACTCAGAGCAGCGCCTGTGTGGGGGCCAGGCGTGTCTGGGGGTCCACGGGAGCCAGCAGGCTCTGAGTGAAGGGCCATCGCTCACAAGGGTGGACACAGGGCGAGGGGCTTGGCTGAGGCTGGACAAGCCTCTGAGTGCAGTGCCCAAGGTGGCTGCCGGTCCCAGGAGCCTTTGCTTGGGTTGGGTGTAGTGTTCCTCCTTGCCCGGCCTGGCCTCGGGCTCTATGGGCCCCTTCCCTGCTCAGTGTTGGGGGGCGGTGCAGGGGGAGTGGGGAGACCTGCCAGTGTCAGAATTGCTGAGCAGGGCTGTTTCCCGAAAGGCCGGCTCTGCCAGCCGCGGGCGGCCCCTGGGGTCCCTGCCTGCGAGCGGCCCGCCTCCATTTGCCACGCTCTGATGAGCTGTGGGGCTTAAAGCTGGGAAAGTCATAAATTAGTATTAGGGACTGTGAAGCCGGCTCCGGGGTGATTAGCATTTTTATTGTTTTGTGGCGCTGAGGTTGGTCACAGTCCAAGCCTGGGAGGAGGCCTGGGGCGCCAGCTCTGCGGACCGTCCCTGCCCCTGGGCTCCAGCTTCTCGGACCATCTCCCTCCCCCGGAGCCTCCTCCTCTGGCCTCTAGGGCCCCAGCACTGGGCGGCGTGAGGTTTAGCATGTGTCCTTGACCCTCATCGGGGCTCACCGCAGAACAGCCCTGCTACACAGGCTTGTCCCTCAGTTCTTAGGTGAGGTGCAGAATTGGGACTCAGAGGGGTTAATAGATTAACCCAAGATCACACAGCCTCGGGTATCTACCAACGTCTCCATCCCAGCCCACCACCACTGAGTCCCTGCCCTCCCTCTGGCTTGTTGGCCCTGGAGCTTTTCAGCCCCTGCCTCTGGTAGGGCCAGTCCCCGTCCCGCAAGGGGGTGGCAGCCCCCATCCTCCACGGGCTACGCCTGGCTTCCTGACCCCCGCCCGATCCTCTGGTTCCAGGACCTTCAAACACCTGTGGAAGCAGGTTGCCCAGAACCTGGACAGGTTCCACACCTTCCCACGCCTGGCCGGAGGTAAGCCCCCTCCCCCCACCTCTTCCAGGTGTGAACGCAGATGTTGGGAAGGGGCTTGGGTGTGAAGAAATGAAGCGGGTTGGGGGGCTGCCGGGCTCTGTTTGTACCTCCTCACCGAGAGATGTCAAGTATCTGCTTCAAGCCCAGTAGATTCTTCTGCAGGAGTTCTCAGAGCCTTTAATGCTCTCTGATTAACCACTGCACACTCGTGGGAGATATCAGCCGTGCCGTGTTTTCCAAGGGGCCATAGGACCCCTTGTGTACAGGCCGCAAGAAGCAGGCGTCTGTGGAGCACGTCTTGGGGAAGTGTGGGGAAGGGCTGTGTGAGGCACAGCCACCAGCAGCCGGTTGGGCCCGTGGAGGGGTCCAGACCCCGTACCTAAGCCGGCTGGAACGCGGTTGGGGAGTCAGGAAGGAGGTCCGGAGGGGCCGGCGGTGCTATTTGGCTTCCAGACCCATCTTTGATGTGAACGGGAGCCTCTGCCGAGGTGGTGGTCCCTGTTCTTAGCGCCCCTCCTCCGGCCCCCTGACAAGAACAAGGCCTCTGATCCCAGGGCCTGGGCGCTGGAGCCCCAGCTCCACTCGGTACCCTGTCTTTCAAATGGGAAGAGTAATGCGATGACCTGGAGCTGGTGACTTCCAGTGTCTGCTCCCCACCCGGCCTCTTTTCCCACCTGTGGGTTGGGGGTGCAGTCGCCCCATCTCTGCCCCTCCAGTCTCTCCTGGTCAGGGTTTGGGGCTGGGTTTGGGGCCAGCAGGACCCCCCCAACCCTAGTCACGTCCTGAATCTTGCCGGCTCCCGTCCCCTGTAGAGTGTGGCGGGAAGAACTTCCACCTGGTGCACCGATCTGCGGATGTGGACAGCGTGGTGAGCGCGACCCTGCGCTCGGCCTTCGAGTATGGTGGCCAGAAGTGCTCGGCCTGCTCCCGCCTCTACGTGCCCGCCTCCCTGTGGCCGCAGATCAAAGGGCGGCTGCTGGAGGAGCTTCGCGGGATCAAAGTGGGCGATGTGAGCTGCGGCTGCCGCCCAGCGGGAGGCTCTGTGCGCTAGCTCCCCCTGCTCTGCAGGGGGGGCACAGGGAGGGAGCCCCCTTGTCTCACCCTCCCCCCCTTCCCCTCCCTTCCAGCCGGCAGAGGACTTCGGAACCTTCTTCTCTGCAGTGATTGACGCCAAGGTGTGGAACCAGGGCCTAGGGGCCAGCGGGGAGCAGGGAGGGTCTCGGGGGTCTCTGGCTTGGGGTCTCCCAGCGCTGCTGCAGCCTTGGAAAGGGCTCCCTGGAGCTCCAGCCCGCCCCTTCTTCCCTCAGCGCTGGGGGCTGCACCCCGGCCTGTCTGTGACACCCCCTTCCCCACCCCCAGTCCTTTGCCCGCATCAAGAAGTGGCTGGCGCACGCCCGCTCCTCGCCCAACCTCACCGTCCTGGCGGGGGGCGCGTGCAACGACTCTGTGGGCTACTTCGTGGAGCCCTGCGTCGTGGAGAGCAAGGACCCGCAGGACCCCATCATGAAGGAGGTGAGGGGGGGGGGGTGGAACCTTACCAGGCGGAGACCCTGGCCTGGCCTGGGGAGCAGGGCTGAGGTTCTGGGAGGCCAAGGAGCCCTGAGGAAAGAGAGCCCTCCTCAGGTACTGGTGCCAGCTGCACAGGAGCCTCTCGATTCCCAGCCCTGGCCCCTTGTACAGACCAGAAAATTCTGGGATGTTCTGTGGGATGAGAGTGATATGGCCAGGCACACTGCTGTCCTGAGGGAACCAGGAAGCAGCCCTGGCCCTCTGCGCGGGCCCAGGGTGGCTGCTGGGGGGCAGGGAGGGGTCTGGGGAGGACCTGACCCAGCCTCTCCCCCAGGAGATCTTCGGGCCTGTGCTGACCGTGTACGTCTACCCCGATGACAAGTTCAGGGAGACCCTGCAGCTGGTCGACAGCACCACCAGCTATGGCCTCACGGGGGCAGTGTTTGCCCAGGATAAGTGAGTGGCCGCAGCCCTGGAGCCTTGGTCCTGCTGTCCTGTCCCTGCCCGCTCTCCTTCCCCTGTCCCCTCTGCCTGCTCTCCCTCCCTTCCCCTGTTCCCTATGTGATGGGCAGGCAAGTAGCATAGGCATCTCGGCTCTTTGGTACAAATACAGACGTTGGGCCCCCTGGAGCCCACATTGCCTGAGTCTCTAGAGCGCAGGCATGGAGCGTTTGTGGCTGGCGTCCTGGGCCCGACGGGGCCTGATGCAGAGCAGAAGTGGGGTGTGCAGGCCAGGGAGAGGCGGGCCTGCTGGATGCCACCGCGTAGCCCTGGAAGTCCTCTGTCCTCTGTGGCACGGGAGCCACTGTGTCTGAGGGACAAAGAGGAAGTGGTGGGATTCGAACCCAGGAAGAAGGGTTCTGCGGGTCGTTCTGGCCAAGCCAGTCTGCTGGCTCAGTCAGCCTCCTGTGGGGAACAGGGCTTTCCCCCTTCCCAGAGGATGCTGAGGCTCAGAGGCCATGTTGCATGGCCAGCAGCCTGCCCAGGTGCAGCCTCAAGCTGAGCTGGAAAGCCAGGAAGGGCAGTGGGGTAGAGGCTGGATCTGGGCCCCAGTGCTGGAGGGGCAGAGGGGCTGGGGACGCTCTGATCACTGCCCTACCTCCTAGGGATGTTGTCCAGGAGGCTAGAACTGTGCTGAGGAACGCTGCCGGAAACTTCTACGTCAACGACAAGTCCACTGGCGCAGTAGTGGGCCAGCAGCCCTTTGGGGGGTCCCGGGCCTCTGGTGAGTGGGTCCCCCTTCCCAGTGGAGATACCCTAGACTTTTAGCATCAGCGCTGCTGGAGGAGTGGGACCTTAGCGCATGGATCTTTTTGAGGAAGTGAGGAGCTGACTCTTCTCCCATTATACAGACGAGGGCGTGACCTCCTCATTCATGAGGGCGTGGAGGTGTGTGTGTGTGTGTAGATTGTGGCCCAGCACCCACACTTCCTAGCTGAACATCACATATGTATGGTGCCTTCCACTTCAGGAATGGGGAAACTGAGGCTAAGAGGAGCCACTGCTCTCTGTGTCAGGGCCAGGGCTGAAGCCCAGGAAGCAGACTCCACAGTAGTCAGACCTCTGCTCATCTCAGCGGTGACGCTAATCTGCAGGGACACAGACCCCGTCAGGGCTTGGCTAATACCCAGTGTCTACCCAGTGGGGTGGGGAACTCTGTCTCCTTTGGAGGAAACTCCATATTGTTCCACGTTTGCTGAGTGTGCAAACAAACCCTAGCAACAGTGCACCACCATTTCCTTGCAGGCCCTGGTGAATAACAGCCATTTCTGCTGGAATGGGATGATACCTTGTGGTGGTCTTGATTTGTATTTCCCTGATGATTAATGACATCGGACCTGTGTTCATAGAGTTGTTAGGCTTTTCCTTTTGAGGAATGTCTATTTAAATCCATTGCCCATTTTAAATGCTGGTTTTATTATTTACTTTTTGCTCTTGAGAGTGTTTTGCGTTTCTTATAGATTCTGGATGTTAGTTCTCTGTCAGATGGGTAGTTTGCAAAGATTTTTCTCTCATTCTGTAGGCCGTGTGTGTCATCTGGTGATTGGTTTCTTTGTAGTGCAGAAGCTTTTATAGTTTGATATCTTTGCATTTGCCTTGTTTTGTCCAAAAGAAATCCTCATTCATTCCAATGTCTTGAGTTATTTTCTTCATGTTTTCTTAGTGGTGTAGGGCACCTTTCATTTCCCCTGCATTTTTGTTTGTAGCTGTGGGTCTTTCATTGGTGTTTGCAACTGATGAGAAATGTCCAGCTTCATTCTTTCACTGGATACACAATTTCCCCAGTACTGCTTATTGGAAAGATTGATTTCCAATGTTTAGAACACAGGATGTTCTTAACATTCTTGAAAAAAAAAAGTGTTGGTTGTAGATCTGTGGGTTTACTTTTGGGTTCTGTCCTGTCTCATTTATCTGGATCAGTTTTATGCTAATATTCTGTTTTGATGACAACTTTATGTTTCAGAGTCAGGTAATTATAATGCCTTACACCTACCCATCTAGTCAAGATTGCTTTGGCTATTTCTTTTCCTTTTTTTGTGGTTCCATATAAATTTTAGGACATTTATTCTAGTTCTGTGAATAACATCATTGGCATTCTGATAGAGATTGTATTGGATCTATACATTGCTCTGGATAATAATAATAATGGACATTTCACAATATTGGTTGTTTTGGTCCATAGAAATCTTTCCTTTTGTGTGACCCCTTCAGTTTCTTCAGCAATAGTTCTCAGCTTTCATTGTTGAAATTTTGGTTAAATCTCCACCATTAATTTATTTCTAGGTATCTTAGGACTTTTGGTTGTTATTATAAATAAGGTTACTTTTTAAAAATTCTATTTCAGAAAATTCACTATTGGTGTAGAGCAGTGCCACTAACTTTTATATGCTGCTTTTGTATCTTGCAACTTGGCTAAATTTGCTCATTTGCTCTAAGGGTTGTTTTGTGGAGTCTTTGGAGTTTTCTCTATATGAGATCCTGTCATCTGCAAACAGTAACAGCCTGACTTCCACTTTTCTGCTCTGAGTGTCCTCTATCACTCTGTCTTGCCTGATTGCTTGCCTGGGACTTGCAGCAGTGCATTGAACAAGTGTCAGAAGTGGGCACCTTGTTCTGTTGCTGGCCCCAGAGAAAAGTTCCTCATGCTACCCATTCTATACCATGTTGGCTGTTGGCTTGTTGTAAATGACCTATGTTATGTTGAGCTGTGTTCCTTTCATATTTGTTTTTAGTCATGAAGGTTGTATTGAATTTTATCAAATGCCTTTTATGCACCTGTTGAAATGATTATGTGGTTCTGGTCCTTCATTCTGTTGATGTAGTGTTTCATGTTTGTGTGTGTGTGTGTGTGTGTGTGTGTGTGTGTGAGAGAGAGAGAGAGAGAGAGAGAGAGAGAGAGTTATTGTTGAGCCATCCTTGCATTCCTGGAGTGAATTCCTCTTTCTGGTTGACTCAGCTACTATTGTCTTGAACCCTTTTGTATCTGTGCTTGCCTGTGACATTGGTCTACAAATTCCTTTCTGCTACTGCTGTGGTACAGTGCTTGACTTCAGGTATCAGTGGGAGGCTGGCCTCAGAGAATGTGTTCACAAGTCTTTTCATTATCCAGGGTAATTGAAGAAGAATCTGTATTCATTCTTTAAATCCTAAAGAATTCAGCTGTTTGGCTCTGGGCTTTTCTTTGATGAGAGACAGTATCTGATTTGATTTTATTACTTGTTACTGGTCTCATGAGGTTTTTCCATGGCATAATGATTCAATCTTGGTTAGGTGAGTGTCTTTGTATTTTTTCTGGTGTCAGTTTGTCTTGTTTACAAGTCTGACTTTATTTACCTCATCCCCCTTTTGTTCTTAGTCTGAGGGTTTGTCAGTTTTATCTTTTGAAGACTACACTCTTTCCTTTGTTGGTATTTTATATATGTTTTAGTGTATTTCACTTATTTCTACTCCGATCTTTGTTATTTCTTCCTTTCTACTAATTTTGGGTTTGGTTCTTGTTTTCCTACTGCCTTGAACTACAGTGGTGGGTTTTTCATTTGAGACATTCTCATGGTCTTTGATGTGGTGTTGATTTCTATAAAATCCCCTTTTAGGACTGCTTTTGTTGTCTGTAGGTTTTGGTGTGTTCTGTGTCTATTCTCGTTTGTTTAGAGAAATGTTTCAGTTTCTTGCTTGCTTTTTCCCCCTCTATCCATTTGGTGTTCAGGAGTGAGTCATGTGATTTCTGTCTGTAGCTTTAACTTGTGATTGATTTCTACTTCAATTGCGGCATGGCCAGAACAGAGATAAGCAGTGTGATTTTGGTGTTGTTGTCGCTGCTGCTGCTGCTGTTTTAATTTGTTTTGAGCTGCTGGTGTGGCTCAGAGGTAGAGTACCTTCTTAGCAAAGCTTAAGGCTCAGTGTCCAAACCCAAGTACCGGGAAAAGATGTAAGCACGTGAATAATTAAATAGAATGGAGCTCAGATCAGATCATAAGTCCCTGGGTTTGATCCCCAGCAACAACACTTTTTGCATTGGGGAGGGGCGGGTGAGGGGGAGGCTTGTTTTGTCCCTAACATACAATCTATACTAGAGACCCTTCTGTGTGTTTGTGAGAAGGTGTGATGGAATGTTCTTTCTGTAGGTTTGCATTTGGTCCATTTGGTGTAGGACACAGTTTAATTCTAATGTTTTCCAGTTCTCTGTCTGGATGATCCATCCATTACTGGAGTCTGTTCTTTATTTCTATAGATGTTTGCTTTGTATATTTGAGTGCCCTAGTATTGTTCACATGTGCACACACACACACACACACATATTTAGAGTTAATGTTTCCTTTTGCTGACTTGATCCCTTTATCACTATATAAAGACTTTCTGATCTCATTTGACTGCTTTGTTTTGAGTTTCATATCAGTGTAGCTACTCCAGCTTCCTTTGGATTCTACTCATGTGGAATATCTCTGTGTGTGTGCTGGTAGTGGGACTTGAACTCAGGGCCTCATGCTCTCAATCGTTTTTTTGCTCACAGCTGGTGCTCTACCATGCTTCTGGTTCCTACGTAGAATATCTTCACTTTCAGTCCGTGTAAAGTGAGTTTCTTGAAAGCAACATATGATTAGGTCTTGGTTACTTCTCCTGCTTCAGTTGCTCTATGTTTACTGGGAGAATTTAATCCATTTACATTCAAGATAATTGTCTGTAGATAGACTGGAAACTGGAAACCATAGAAACTATGACCATTTTGTAACTGGCTTTCTAGTTTTATTGAAGTTCCTCTTTTGTTCTCCTCCTCCTCCTCTCCTTCTCGTCCTCTTCCTCCCCCTATTTCTCCTCCCTCCCATTCGTCTCTCTTTTCTATCCATCCTCTCTTCCTGTCCATCCTCTCCTTCCTTCCCTTCTCCTTTCATTTCTGTTATCCAAGAGAAGGTCTCACTGTGTGTAACCAGTCTACCTTCAAATGCTTGATCCTCCTGCCTCCGCCTGCCAAGTGTGAGGTGGCAGGGATGTGACATTATGCCCAGCCACATGCTTTCTTCTCCTTCATTAGCGTCTCTTTCTTTCATCGGTCTTTTCACCTTTCCTTTTACTTTCTTTTCTTTTCATTTTAGAACTGGGATGGAATCCAGGACCCCATGCATATGAGGCAAGCTCTCTGCCCCCAAGCCTAGACTCCTTTTCGTGTTTCTTGTAGGATGTGTAGGATGTGTCTGGTGGCAATGTTCCTGGCAGACATGTTTCCTTCTGCGCTGTGAGCATCAGTTGCCACTCCCCCAGCCTGTACAGCCTCTGAGCAGCCTGCTGGCTGGCTGCTGGCTGGCAGATCGGGCACCCCTCTGTGTTGTTTTCTTTTGCAGCCCTGAGAACCCCTTGTCTCACCTTTGAGCACTTGGTTGTAATGTGTCTTGGGCTAGACTTGGGTGAGTGATCACTGACTGGCCACTCGATCTGCCCTGTGTGGAAGTTTCAGACTCTAGGTGTGGGGAAGGTTTTCTCTTTTGGCCCTGTGGATGTTCTCAAGTCCTCTGGGGACTCTAAGGCCTTGTTCAGGGTATTTTGAAGGGTGTAGATGAAGATGGACACAGAACGAAGTGTGGGAGGTTCCCAAGCACAGGATTTCTGTCCCTGCATCTGGGTTAATAATCTGCCTGGAAGTGCTGAGACCCCAGTCCCTTGGAGGACGTGGGAGGCTCCATGGTGAAGGCACTGCTGGTCAAATCATCTGGCCATGGTGATCATTCAGCCACCAGCCCTACTGCCCAGTGGACCTCCTCCAGCTCCTCTAACCACCTGGGTGGTTTCCCTGGCAACCAGCCCCCATCTAAGTGTGGCTCATTAGTGTACGTTAGCATAAATTCCAAGGGCTTCCGGAGCTTGCAGAGGAGACAGACTCCTTCCTAACTGCAGCTCAGCGTCCCCGCAGGTCTGATTTCACGTCCACCCCTCATGGCTTCCCACCTCCGTGGCGGGACAGCCCTTCTGCTCAGAGCCATGGCATCTCCCAAAACAAACAGAACCATCTTTTCCACAGGAACCAATGACAAGCCAGGGGGCCCCCACTACCTCCTGCGCTGGACATCACCCCAGGTCATCAAGGAGACCCATGAGCCCCTGGGGGACTGGCGCTACTCATACATGCAGTGAGCCTCGCCAGGCACGTCCACCACCTGCTGCTGTCCGTCCAGACCGATGGCCTCACCACACGGAACCCCCCCCCCCACGCTTGCTCGTCACACGCAGCCCCTCGTGGAGTTTGTTACACATCCTGCCACCAGCTCCTGTTCAGGATGGGTTTGAGGCCATGCTGGGTGGAACGGGGCCACTCATTCTCCCCTTCCGCCACCGTGGTGCCCGGCCCTTCCCCACCTGTCTCCTTCCCTCACCTACACTGGGCCCAGTGGTTCTGGGACCTGGGAGTGGGGAGGGACCGTCCTCAGGACCCTGCCGGGCCTCAGCAGCCCACAGAGGCCCCTCTGGGTGTCCCCAGTGAGGTGTGACCCTGTGCTGCAGGACACAGGTGGCGTCAGCCGGCCTGCCCACCCACCGCTGGGCAGAGCCCTCCCAGCCAAGGGTGCCCCGCCAGCCATATGCCTTAGACCCACGTGCCTTCCCACAGGGGGCCTGCCCTCCTCCAGAGCCCTGCCATGCCCCACTGCCTGCCCAGGGTGCCACTGGGCTGTCCTTCCTTGCCGCCTGAGACTCTGGAAAGCTCTGGGGGACGCCATCCTGTTGGAATTGCCTCTTAGCTCTTCGGGCCCCGCCTCCCAGAGCCCATCCCAGGACTTCAGCCTGGGCTTCCCCTCTGCTCTAGACTGACGCATGGCCAGTGCGGTCCTCCCTGCCCAGCACCGACCAGTCCTTCAGCGGTTTTTTTCTTTGGATATGGCCGGTCCAGTGGTGCCCAGGGACTAGCTCCTCCCGCCTGGCTTCTGGATGGTCAGGGGTCTCCACAGCGTGACCTTTGAGGGTGGTTTTTAGGGGACTGAGAATTCTGGGCTCCCCTCAAGGACAAATGCATGGGGCCTCCGCAGAGCTGTTGTGCCTTCCTCCCATGTCCCCACTTCTCACCGTAGCCCACAGTTGGGCAGGGCCAGTGTTGCCTGGGCCTGCACAGGCTGGGCTTCCTTCTGCCCTGGGGGGCTGGGGGGCTGGGGTGCAGGCTAGAGGTGCCGGTACTACTGACTGTACACTGTGAGGTGGCAGTGGGGGACGCCCAGTGCCACCCAATAAAAGGTCTATCACTTGATTCAAGCCGTGGTCTTCCTAGAGGAGAGAGGTGGGGCGGGGTGGGGCTGCTGGCTGCATTCCCTCCAGGCCTGCCTGATAGCTTTGCCCCTGTGTTGTCAGTTGGTGGGCACAGTGCCCTCTGCAGGATGGGAAAGGGGTTGCACCCGGGGAAGTGGCAGACCCCCCCCCCCCCCCCACCCCGGCCAGGGAGCCAAATGTCAGGTCATCTTAGAGCTCTGTCTTATCATTTATAAACGAGAACAATTCCTGCACATGTGCACGCACACAGCAAAGTGAGTTAATATTGCTCATTTACCCATTGTAATAGCCCTTATCACATTAATTGTGTGTTCGTTCGGCTGGACTCCAGTGCCCTGGTATTTGCTCAAACATTCTAGACCATTCTAAGGTGGTGAAGGCTTGAATAGGAAGAATGAGCTCCCTTGTGTAGGAAGGTGTGTCTGTATGTCTGTGTGTCTGGGAAACGGAACCCCAGACTTCACATATGCGAGGCAAGCACTCTGCCGTGAGCACACCCTCAGCCTTCATGCAGGCCTGCTGGTGACTGAGGGCTGCTGTTCTGTATCTGTGGCAGGGCTAATGGAAGCCGGGGAGTAGGTAACCCAAGATCGCACAGCTAGTTAAGTAGGAAGGTGTTTTGTTTTGTCGGTCGTGGGGCTTGAACTCTGGGCCTAGGCGCTGTCCCTCAGCTCTTCAGCTCAAGGTGAGTGCTCTACCACTTTAGTCACAGCTCCACTTCTGGTTTTCTGGTGGTTAATTGGAGATAAGAGTCTCACAGACTTTTCTGCCCGGGCTGGCTCTGGACCGCAATCCTCAGATCTCAGGCTCAGAGTAGCAAGGGTGACGGCGTGAGCCCCGGTGCCCAGCTCTAGGAAGGTGGGTTTCAACCTTGGTCTGAGTGCTGCAGGCTGTGCCCCTTTGCTCTCTGCTGCCAGGACCCTGACCTCAAGTCCCTCTGCCCCTACCATTTAACTGTGGACACTTCTGCTTCAAAGCTGTCTGTCTCTGTTCCTTCTGCCACCCCCTAGACACCAGAGTGTCCCCTGTCCTGCTGAGCACCTGAGACATCTTTGCATAGTCACCAGAGCCAAGTCCCTGTGCCTGAAATGCCCATGGAGCCCCTTCATTTTCCTGCTGTGGGCAGGGACACAGACACAGCCTTGGGCCTAGAACTTGGACCATTTGCGTGTGGCCGGACGTCCCTGCTGCCGCTGGACCTGGGCTGTCAAGTCAAGCATGCTCTCTAAGGAAATGAGGGGGTCACTAGGCAACTGGAGCTTCAGTGGAGGTCAGGGCAGAGGTCGGAGGACCCAGCTGGACAAACTCACCTTCATATATATATATATATGATCATACTGCTTGCATTAGCTCACCCGCTCCTGTATCTGCCTGGAGGCCTGCCTAGACTTGGGCACAGGCACTGTGCATGCCACACTGTGTGCATACACACTGTGTATCCAGTGAGACCCATTTCACAGAGGGGGACAGGGAGGCCCTGCAGGGTTGACTAGGCCACCCCTAGGTGTTCATGGAGCCAGTGGCTATGGTCTTCTTAGGTGCCACTCCAGATGGATCCTGCAGGGACCCCAGTCCACAGGAGCCTCGTGACTGTGGCTTGGGGCTCAAGAAGCAGGAAAGACTGGGCTGGCGAGGGAGGATGAGGGAGCAGGGCCTGGCTGGGGGACCAGGATCTAGGCGAGGACTGCACCCTGGCTCTCAGCTGCCAGCAGGGAGCAGGGGGGGGGAGGGGAGGGGGAGGGGATGGAGAACTGGGCCTCGGAGATTGGGCAGTCAGCCTGGGGCTGACGGAGAATTCAGGAAGGAGGTGGTGAGGGTCTGAGCTTGGGATGTAGCTTATCTAGCATCCTTCAGGATAATGTCAGGACATTTTTTTTGGGCCTGAACTCTGGGCCTGGGCACTGTCCCTCAGCTCTTCAGCTCAAGGCTAGCGCTCTACCACTTGAGCCACAGTGCCACTTCCGGCTTTTGTTTTTTTTTTTTTTTTTGCTTATGTGGTGCTGAGGAATCGAACCCAGGGCCTCATGCATTGCAAGGCAAGCGCTCTACCACTGAGCCACCTTCCCAGCCCCATGTCAAGACATGTTATGACAGAGGAAGGTATTTCATGCCAGCCAGGGAGCTGGAGGTAACCCTGTTCGTGGGACAATTGAAACT
Source organism: Dipodomys ordii (assembly GCF_000151885.1). Lineage (NCBI taxonomy): Eukaryota > Metazoa > Chordata > Mammalia > Rodentia > Heteromyidae > Dipodomys > Dipodomys ordii. Next base: position 17,683,603 of record NW_012267222.1, read on the forward strand.
TTTTCTATTATTATTTTGGCTCTGGTACGAGAGCTTGAACTCAGGGCCTCTTGTTCTCACTTGGCTTTTTTTTTTTTTTTAAACTCAAGGCTGGTATGCTATCACTTGAGCCATACCTTCACTTCTGGCTTTTTGCTGGTTAATTGGAGAAGAGTCTCCTGGACTTTCCTGCCTGGGCTGGCTTTGAACCACGATCCTCAGATCTCAGCCTCTTGAGTAGCTAAGGTTATAGGTGTGAACCACTGGAGCCTGGTACGAGGGTCCATCTTGAACTTGACACACCTCTTCTCTGTGGTCTGCTATGGAGTGTGGTATTACTGCACCAAGCCCACGAGGCTGGAGTTATCATCAGTGGAGAAGACACGGTTTCAGAGAGGTGGGATCCCTCGCGTGGTCACACAGCAGAGCCCATGTGACCTGCAAGTGGGGCCGAGTCTTGAGGCTGGAGGTTCAGGTGCCTCCAGGGTGCCAGACATGCCTCAGCAGGAACTGAAGCTGGACACGTGCGTCAAGGACCACACGGCAAAGAAGGTCTTGATGGCAGGGCCTCTGGACCACTGGGCAGGGATGGGGGGTGGTCTTGAGACTTCTGCCACCTCGTTATCCTTGCAGCCCCTTCCCCAAGCCCGGCCCCTGGGCCACACTGCAATCTTCAGGTCTCAGCCTCCTGAGTAGCTAGGATTACAGGTGTGAGCCACCGGTGCCCAGATCAGGTGTTAAGATGGCAACCTTCTGTTTTGTCATGCCCCTGCTTGGTGGTGAGACTGAGGGACCAGAGCTGAGTGCTCTCCTCCCGTCCTCACCCACCAGAGAGTGTCCTGTATCGTTTTTGTGGGCTTTCGTTTTCTTTTTCGTGTGTGTGTGTGTGTTGTGTGTCCTGAGAGTCTGGGCACTGTCTCTGGGAATTTGTGCTCAAGGCATCTGCACTCTACCCACTTGAGCCAAGGCTCCATTCCCAGCTTTTTGGTGATTAATTGGAGATCAGCGTCTCATGACTTTCCTGCCCGGGCTGGCTTTGAACCTTGATCCTCTGATGTCAACCTCCCCGAGTAGCTAGGATGACTGTCTTGTCCTGTGTAGTTTTGATGCCTGCTCTGCTAGCTGTGCAATGTAGACTGAGCTCCTGATCTTCCCAGTTACTCCATTTTCTCCTCTGGGGAATGGGCTTAGTGGTTGTCTCCAGTCCTGGGAGCCTCAGGAGATGATGGATGGCCAATGCTGTGGTGACACTTGATTCTGGGTGATGGTGGCTTTTGCTTAATGAATGCCCTGTGGGCCTGGTGCTGTATGTACATTACCCTGTACCAGGGGCCAACTTGGTCAGGCTCTATAGTCTGGGGTCTTCTACCACCTTGCTTTGACCCCTGGCAAGTCCTGTGTGGCTCTCTTCTGCAATGTTAAACGCGAGGGCGGTGGAGCCCATTCCTGGCTCCGTGCGGAGGCTGGGCATGGCCTCATCACTGAATCGCTCTCTCCCCGGACCCCACTGGGCCCTCACAATGAATCATCCTGGTTCCGGCCTCCTTTCCTGCCCCCAGAACCCTCAAAGCTCCTCACCTGTCCTGGGTGCCCCGCGGCCAGTGGCAGGGCTGTCACTATGTAAATGTCTGTGCAAATGGCCTGGTGTGGAGCGCTCCGGTGAGCCCAGGCTCTCCTGATGCTGCCAGTGCACAGCCATGCGGCTCCAAGTAAGGAGGCTGTGTCTGCTGCTCTTCCTGCTGTGGGTCCCGGGGGAGCCGATGGAGAACTCAGACTTCTACCTGGCCGGGGACTTCCTCCTGGGTGGACTCTTCACCCTCCACGCCAACATGAAGAGCACTTCCCCTGTTGACAACCTGCAGGTGCCCACCTGCAGGAAGTGAGTCTGTGTGTGGGCATGGGGGGGGCGCTGCAGCCCGTGTGGTGGTCCCCAGGAGGCCAGGCCCAGGATGCATGCACTTCACCCCTCATCACTCCCCTAATCCTGAACCAGCCTGCTGGCCCCCAGGGGTTCTCACAGAATCAAGCGTGTTGAAATCCCTAGTGGTGGTGGTCCACAACGCCAAGACCTGGGCCAGCCTGGTGCCACATCTCCCAGGAGAGAGGGGTCTTAGAGACCATCGAACCCCATTCCCCGTATCCCTTCCAGGAACTGGGGGACTCCCAGTGAGCTCTTGTCAAGGCCAGTCTAGGCTCTAGGCCGAGCCTTTGGGAAGGCCGGATGTGGTTCTCTGAAGCAGGTTCTGGAGAGGAGCTCTGCATTCTCCAAGGACTTGGTTGGGTGGGTAGGGGGCGATTCTGGGATTATAGGGACTCCCTTTCCCACCCCTCCCTCAGTATCACTTGGAGATGGAGTGGCTCATCTTCTTGCAATTGTGAAGACTGAGTCCCCCAGAGCCAACCTGGGATTAGCAAATAGTGACCTTATTCAGAGGAGGTAGAGCACTGGGGGCGGGGAGGGGCAGGAAAGTGAGAGTAAAAGATGACTAAGGGTTGACTAGGGTGTGGGTGGCGGTGCCAGTAATGGCGCCAGGCCTGGTGTTGGCTTTTCTGATGCCCGTGATGATGATGGTCCTGCTGTGGCAGAAATAGCAATGTAGATAGTCTTGATGTCAGTAATGATGGTGATAATAAAATGGCTAAAAGTATGCTGGTGATGGTGATAATGACGTTGGTAACGGTGGTGGATGGTTTTTAGTGATTTAGTGTTAGTGGTAATGGTGGCAAGGGGGTGTTGATGGTAATAGTGCTGATAATAGTGGTGATGGTGACAGATGTAGTGGTGATGGTGGTGGGAGCAGTGATATTGGTGATAGGGAAGATAGTGGTGAAGGTGGTTGTGGTGACAAGGGCGATGTTGGTGTTAGGACTAACGGCTGATGATGGTAGTGGGGAGAACAGTGGTGATGGAGGTCACTGTGGGTGGTGGTCATGGGCAGACATCAGTGTGGTGGATGATGGAGGTCACTGTGGGTGGTGGTGGTCATAGGCAGACATCAGTGTGGTGGATGACGGAGGTCATTGTGGGCGGTGGTGGTCATGGGCAGACATCAGTGTGGTGGATGATGGAGGTCATTGTGGGTAGTGATGGTCATGGGCAGACATCAGTGTGGTGGATGATGGAGGTCACAGTGAGTGGTGGTGGTCATGGGCAGACATCAGTGTGGTGGATGATGGAGGTCACTGTGGGTGGTGGTGGTCATAGGCAGACATCAGTGTGGTGGATGATGGAGGTCACTGTGGGTGGTGGTACTCATGGGCAGACATCAGTGTGATGGATGATTGAGGTCACTGTGGGTGGTGGTGGTCATAGGCAGACATCAGTGTGGTGGATGATGGAGGTCACTGTGGGTGGTGGTGGTTATAGGCAGACATCAGTGTGGTGGATGATGGAGGTCACTGTGGGTGGTGGTACTCATGGGCAGACATCAGTGTGGTGGATGATGGAGGTCACTGTGGATGGTGGTCATGGGCAGACATCAGTGTGATGGATGATGGAGGTCATTGTGAGTGGTGGTTGTGATGAGCAGACATCAGTGTGGTGGATGATAGAGGACACTGTGGGTGGTGGTCATGGGCAGACATCAGTGTGGTGGATGATAGAGGACACTGTGGGTGGTGATGGGCAGACATCAGTGTGGTGGATGATAGCGGTCTTGTGTTCGTGGGCAGCCATCAGTGTGGTGGATGATGGAGGTCACTGTGGGTGGTGGTGGTCATGGGCAGCCATCAGTGTGGTGGATGATGGAGGTCACTGTGGGTGGTGGTGGTCATAGGCAGACATCAGTGTGGTGGATGATGGATGCCATTGTGGGTGGTGGTGGTCATGGGCAGCCATCAGTGTGGTGGATGATGGAGGTCACTGTGGGTGGTGGTGGTCATGGGCAGCCATCAGTGTGATGGATGATGGAGGTCATTGTGGGTGGTGGTCATAGGCAGCCATCAGTGTGGTGGATGATGGAGGCCATTGTGAGTGGTGGTGGTCATAGGCAGACATCAGTGTGGTGGATGATGGAGGCCATTATGGATGGTGGTGGTCATGGGCAGACATCAGTGTGGTGGATAATGGAGGTCACTATGGGTGGTGGTGGTCACGGGCAGACAGCATTAGAGATCACAGGATATAGTGATCTCAGTGTCAATGTGGTCACACAAACAGTGAGTCTAGAGGTGTAGTACAGTGAAAGAATCTGGTGAAGGTGCTAGAATCTTCTTGATGGCCTTCCTGTGTCAGGAAGGAGGGCCGTGGGCTCTCCCCTCCCCACTGGTCCTCACTGTGGCCCTGCCCCGGTCCTGGCTTTGGCTCATCCAGGTTTACTATGAAGGTGGTGGGCTACAACCTCATGCAGGCCATGCGCTTTGCGGTGGAGGAGATCAACAACCTCAGCAGCCTGCTGCCCGGTGTGCGGCTGGGCTACGAGATCGTGGACATCTGCTACATGTTCAACAACATCCAGCCTGTGCTCTACCTGCTGGCCCAGGAGGACTACTTCCTGCCCATCCTCAAGAACTATGACCGCTACGTCCCGCGGGTGGTGGCCATCATCGGCCCCGACAACTCTGAGGCTGCCAAGACAGTGGCTAACTTCCTCTCCATGCTTCTCCTTCCACACGTGAGACACTGGGTCCCGGAGGAAGGGGCGGGGCATGAGGCAGGCAGGGGACTCTGAGCACCCCCCCCAACCATGAGGGTGCTGGGAGGGACACACAGGGACTCGGGATATTTTATGCCTCTCAGCCACTGTGAAGCCTCTGACAAGTCTCTTAACGCTTCTGAGCCTCAGTTTCCCCACCCATAAAGCAGGATGATGAGGGAATCCATCCCAGACTGTCTGCAGATGGATGAGTTTCCAGCACACAGTAGGTGGTCCATGACGTAGCATCCTGCATGTGAATGGTAACTAGGAAAGGCCCCGTGTTCCTGTGTTCAGTTGTCCTGCCCAGGTCTGCCTCATAGGATGTCCTCAAAGAATATTCTGGTAGCATGGCTATTGTGGTTGTAATTATGATCATCATCGTGACTGCACGGGCCTAGTCCCATGGAGTGTATTCATTTAAAGAGCAGCCAGCATATAAGACCCGGCACACAGTTGGCTGCTACAATAACTGAACGTGTTGCTGAGGGATTCAGTGTAGGGACTGACACACAGTAGGTGCTCAGCATGTGTTACAATTTTCTAAGTATATGTTTGCTAGTAATGGGGTTTAAACTCAGGGCAGGACGCTGTTCCTTAGCTTTTTTTGTTCACGTTGGCCTTCTCCCACTTGAGCCACAGCTTTACTTTTGTTTTTTTTAGTTGTTGATTAGAGATAAGAGTTTCACAGATTTTTCTGCTTGGGTTGGCTCTGAAGTATGATCCTTCGATCCCAGCCACATGAGTAGCTAGGATTACACCAGTACCTGATTTTTTTTTTTGCCGGTCGTGGGGGTTGAACTCTGGGCTTGGGCGCTGTGCCTCAGCTCTTCAGCTCAAGGCGAGCACTCTACCACTGAGCCACAGCGCCACTTCCAGTTTTCTGGTGGTTTGTTGGAGGTAAGAGTCTCACAGAGGGCTGGGAAGGTGGCTCAGTGGTAGAGCACTTGCCTTGCATGCATGAGGCCCTGGGTTCGATTCCTCAGCACCACATAAGCAGAAAAAAAAAGTCAGAAGTGGCGCTGTGGCTCAAGTGGTAGAGCGCTAGCCTTGAGCTGAAGAGCTGAGGGACAGCGCCCAGGCCCAGAGTTCAGGCCCACAACCGGAACCCCCCCCCCCACAATAAAAAGAGTCTCATGGAGTTTCCTGCCTGGGCTGGCTTTGATCCATTATCCTCAGATTTCAGCCTCCTGAGTAGCTAGGATTACAGGCGTGAACCACCAGCGCCCGGCACCTGACTTAATATTTTTATGTGAAACATCTAGCCAAGGGGCTGGATTCATGCTTTCATGCAAGTAATGAAATGTCTTAAGCATCTCTCGTGTTGTGCCAGGAAGTATTGCAGGTGCGGTGGATACAACTGGGAACCAGTGTAGGGAGAGACAGACATTGAATGCAAATAAATAATGGTACGTTAGAAGTCAATGGCTTCCAGGGCAATGTGGAGTGGGGCAGGGGGTCAGGCATGTTGGGGCAGGAGATTGTGACTGTTCATGGGCTAGTTAGGTAGGCTTTCTGGCAACTGGACAAAGACTGAAAAGCGGGTGAGGGAGTAAGGGAGCTGTGTGGGCATCTAGGAGGGGAACCTGACAAAAAGAAGTGTTCGGCAAGTGCAAAGCACTGGATGTACTTAGGACTAGTGGGTGGGACCTGGTGGGGGTGGGGTGGGATGGGGAGGGAGCAGGAGGAGAGGAAATTGGAGAGTAAGGTCTCTGGGCGCATGGTGGAGCCCCCTGGGGGCCACCGAAGAACTTTTTCGTTGTTGGTAAATTCTGCTTAGAGGAGTTGTGGAAGCAGACAGGAATGTGGATACCCAGCGTCAGGTTGGCAGCCATCAGCCGACTGTGGGGTCGGGGAGGTGGAGGACAGGGTCACCTGCCAGGCCAGGGGTAGTGGTGGCTGGGCTAGGGCAGGGTGAGGAGGTGGTTTGTCCAGAGGGGCATAGGCTGAAGCCCAGTCCACCTGAGGATGAGGGAATGTGGCAGGGGTGATTTAATGGTCAAGTGTTTGGGCCTGAGGAACAGGAAGACTGGATTGACTATCAATCAGATGGTCAGGTGAGGGGGAGAAGAGGTTTAGTGACAGTGGGAGTTGATTTGGAGAGGTGAGGCAGGCAGTCTGAAATTTAGGAGAGAGATCTGGGCTAGGGCTGAACAAGGGTTTGCTGGCCAGAAATGCTACTTAAAGTAGGAACTTGGCATGGCCAAAGGAAGGAGGGTTGAGGGAAGAGAATCAAGGCTGGGGTACAATGTCCTGGGGTCTTCCATCTGAAGAGGTAGAACAACCAGAGAGTGGGGAAGAGAGTGGAGCCTGGGAGGCTGAAGGAAGAGATGAGGCTGCTTCAATGCGGATGTGGGGAGGGGGAAAAGCCACCATGTTCAGGGACATCTAGTAGGTGCTCAATAAGTAAGACATGGAAGGTGGGCAATGGTGGATCACGCCTGTAATCCTAGCTCCTCAGGAGGCTGCGATCTGAGGACAGAGGTTCAAAGTCAGCTTGGGTGGAAAGTCTGTGAGACTTACTGCCAACTAACCACCAAAACAACCTGGAAGTAGAGCTATGGCTCAAGTGGTAGAGTGCCAGGCTTGGAGCAAAAAAAGCTAAGAAAGAGCTCAAGGCGCTGAATGAAAGCCCTAGTTCTGGCATAAAAAAGGAAGGAAGGGAGAGGGAAGGAAGGAAGGGAGGGAGGGAGGGAGGGAAGAAAGGAAGGAAGGAAGGAAGGAAGGAAGACAAGAAGGCAGGCAGGCAGGCAAGGCAAGAAAGACTAAGCTAAACTCTTGGCTGGACAGTACATAGGAAGTTGCTACAAGGAGGGTGGGGATGTGTTCCCTTAGCCTGGGTTCGACTGTCCACGTCCCCAAGGTATCCCCGCCCCCCCCACAGTAGGTAGCATCCCATCCCTCCCCTTTCCCTCCCCTCCCCTTCCCTACCCCTGCCCCTCCCCTTCCTCTCTCCTGTCCCTGTCCCTCCTCTTCCCCTTCCCTTCCTCTGCCCCGCCACGCCCCTCCTCTCCTTCCCTGCCCCTCCCCTGCCCCTGGGGCGCGGCCCTCAGCACCCCCCCCCCCCCCCGCAGGTCAGCTACAGCGCCATCACGGAGGAGCTGCGGGACAAGACGCGCTACCCGGCCACGCTGCGCTCGATCCCCAGCGCCACGCACCACATCGAGGCCATGGTGCAGCTGATGCTCCACTTCCGCTGGAACTGGATCGTGGTGCTGACAAGCAACGACGACTACGGGCGCGAGAACAGCCAGCTGCTGACCCAGCGGCTGGCCCGCGGCGGCGACATCTGCGTGGCCTTCCAGGAGGTGCTGCCCGCGCCCGCGTGCGCGCCGCGGCTGGACGCCGTCCTGGACAAGCTGCGGCGGTCCACGGCGCGCGTGGTGGTGGTCTTCTCGCCCGAGGTGGCCCTGCACGACTTCTTCCGGGCCGTGCTGCGCGCCCGCCTCACCGGGGCCGTGTGGATCGCCTCCGAGTCCTGGGCCATCGACCCGGAGCTGCACGGCCTGGACGGCCTGCGCCGCTGCGGCACCTTCCTGGGCGTCACCATCCGCGGCGTGCCGGTGCCGGGCTT